>NC_046607.1:2065145-2289542 GCF_011750605.1 Drosophila busckii | reverse complement strand
AGTGTCGAAAAATATGGATTTTAAATATGAAAAATTTTGATACTTTCGATGCGATATTTCTCTATCAATAGCGATATCTATTGTCTGCTGTAAATATCGGGTACTCATCCCTAGCATGCATATTATAGTATTATAGTAGTCTTATGTGCAGGCGTTTGCGACTGATTAAAATTTAACGAAAGGTCCAAAGCAGTGCGAAGCCATACAACAAGCCGTTGGCTTTATGGCAACTCACCTCACACACATACATGCATACACCCACGCACACACAAACACACATACATACAGACAAAGACGTACATGTGTGGTTAAGCACAAAATGGCTGCTTCTACAACAGGCACAATTTATGTTGCATACATTAGTGCGTGGCACACACACACACACACACACACACACACACACACAGAGACGTTGAAAGGCAAGTTGCTGTTGGTGTTGGGCAACTGTTGGTCTGACCGCAGCAGCGGTTGCTGCGCTGACTGTAAGAGCTTAGAATGTGGCTGCTTGGGCAACGGATTGACTGGCATGGCAAAAGTTTAAGTGGCTGCCAGCCTTTTTGGACGGGGCCAACTAACGCTTTGATTTAACAAGCTACAAAAGCCGTTAGCTTTATGTAGGCAACATATCTTTCGTGTGGCTCCGTGACTAATGCAGCTATATAATTTCCTTTTATGTACTCGCCGAAATTTACAACTACTGCCGGGGCTAATGGTCACCAAATGTTGCAGCCAGAACACTTAATTGATATAATATAAAATATTGTATTTGATCAAGTGTGCCTGGCTAGAACTTGCTCAGAGCTTATGTGCGCCAATTAGCGTGAGGCGTCATCATTAAAATATCGTGGTTGCTAGGCAAAGAGGGTTAGGCTTCGAGTTCAACTTGTGCGCTAATTGCAGTGATATGATTCTTTGGCAAAACTAAGCAGTGGCAACTTTTGCTGCACTTTTCGCAGCATTTACGCATCAAATGCCAAATACTTGCTGCTGTATTGTCGTCTAAAGTTAATATGGCTGCGTAGAATGGCAAAAATTTGTGCTTTACGGCGCAGAAATTTTAATTAGAAAATTGGCAAAATGTTGCGCGGCTGCTAAAAAGGAGCAAGAGCGCTCTTACATATACACGCGACGGCTTATTGCAGCCCAAAGCGTTCGAGGGGACAGCGCCGTGCGATGCGGTGCGGCGCGGTGCGGTGCGGTGCGATGCGGTGCGATGCGAGTTTTGACAGCTTACGGCACTTGCTGTGATATGAGAGTATCAGCAAGCCATGCCCCAAACGACTTTTACACAAAACGAAAAAAGAAGAGGCAGAGAAAGAGGCAGTGAAAGAGGCAGAGAAAGAGGCAGAGAAAGAGATAGGGAGTGAGTGAGTGAAAAAAGCATAAAGTCGCACGTATCTGCCTGCAAGGATAATATTTCAACATGGCACTGACAAGCAAAAAGTATGCATAGAGCGCTCAAGCTCAAGCCCGTACGCGTTTGGCGAGATAACTGCAAAATATGCACTCGAGCACAAAAGCGTACAGTGCCCAACCCCACCCCACCCTCACCCGCTATCCACCATACACTTGTCCCAGGCAGCGCACAGTTTTTGGCATTTTAGGCAAAAACCATTGCAACGAGTGTCGTACGTGAGCGCATTATCGCTAATAATTTTTACATATTTTAAACTCGGTGCACTCTGCTTTTTAAATGCATTGCTTAAAGTAAAGAGTTTTACATTATTTAAATGGCTTTCATAGGAAAGGAATTAGCTTGATAGCTTTAGGTTAGCTTTGCGTCTTCGGTTGACCTTTTAAAGTTATTCCCCCGGGGCCTAGCACGTGTCTACCCCCAAAAGGACTAGAGGCAAGCCCGACAATCGCACATTACCCACAAAACTAAAGCTAAGTAGGCAATGTGTGTGTTGTCTTAGCTAATCGTTAACAAATTGCCTGCGATAGCGGCAGCGGGCACTCTGCAGTGGCAGACAGTTGAGATATGGTAAATGAGCAACGAAATGCTAACAAACAAAAGTGTCTGACAGTTACAGCCCACAAACATGGGCGTGGCTGTGAGAAAAACGCACCTTGGCAGCAGGTGTAAATTACTTTTTAATAGAACGCGACGTGTCGCTGATGTGGCCCGTAAGCCCAAAGCTGAGTACAGACAACATTTGTGTATACAAAAGAGATTACAATGGAGCATTGCTATATAACCATGAAAGACATGACACGAAATCAAAAAACACAGCAGAACTGAAGACTACACAGGGCACACGCTATGCGCGTTGATTGCTGGCATTGCCGATACGGCAAAGTGTCAGAAATTGTGAAATTCAATTATCTTTGGCTGCAATAAAACATGAAAAAATTCAACTTGTATCGCTTAGACCGGGTGTTACCTCCACTGTGTTGTCTCGTATATAGATTTCCTTGGTGTCGTTCGGGTTGCGATCGCGGGGACGATATGTAATGCGATAGCCAAGGAATTCACCCAGTATGGTATCCGGCGCTGGCGGCTTCCATGAGATATACACCGATGTGGAGGATGTGTTGTGAGCTGTGGTTGGTATCGGCTTGCCCGTGGGCGCTGCAAGTAAAGAAAAAGCAAAGGCAACATTAAGCCAAGTCAAGTCGAGTCGAGTTGAGTTGAGGGAGGTTGCGGGACGGCTAAGCAAAAAGTTTTGCCTAAAAGTCAACTTTTTGTCGAGTGAAAATTCCAAAATTTTGCAAATTAAAAATGCCGCGCGCTCAAAAGTTAGACCTTGGCACAATCGTTGCTACGTTAACGTTTCAAGTAACTGCTGCGCGTTGTCTGTGGCATTGTCAAGTTGTCACTGTCACGGCACATAAGTTGCAAGTACACGGAACTGAGCCTAAGCTCAGCCAGTCCCTGCTGGCTCATCATCAAGTTAAATGGTGCGTGGGCCCAGGCCAGGTGAGCTGAACTCGAACCCAAACTCGCAGGCGAGAGCTTGGGTCGTGGACGCGGCAAGTTGCGCTGGCAGCTTGTCACTTGGCAACAACAACAGCAATAGCAACGGCAACGGCAATAGCAACGGCAACTTGCAACTCGGCTTATTTGTCTTGGTATTTCAATGAGCGGATAAATAAATTAAAAGCTATTTTAGCTTGACTTTGACTTTGACACCGAATCAGCAGCGAGCGTTGCGCTCAAAATTGAAAAGTTGCGCTTCAACTTCCTGCTGTTCGTGTTGTTGCTGTTATTATTGTTGCTGCTGCTGCTAATTTATGCATGTGACAAGCTTAATTTATACAAAGTGGCACATGGCGCAAGTTATGCAAAGGCAACGCCACTGAAGTTACGGTAATGAGCTGTGTGCGGCATACTATTGACTAATTTGTAACCACATGTGTTGCAGCTGCCCGACAACACCAACAACAGCAGCAGCAGCAGCAATAGCAGCAGCAACAATAAGAGAATGCGCATATGTGTTTGGCATAAATGGAATTTCACGCCAATTCGATTGCCTATATACGTATGTAGTAGGCCTCCTTGCCTGTGCTTGGCACACAAAGTCATTTGCTCAAAAGACAAATGTGTTGCTAATAGCTTGTTGCTGTCGCCGCTGGCTAAGCGTACATGCCCCATTTGGGGGCGCGACAGCTCCAAGGGCATTTATACGGCTTGATTAATGTACGCTTATACTAACAGTTAAAGTTGACACAAATTCTGCTGTGATTAATCAAAAACAACAACAAAAGCAGCAGCAACAGCAACAGCAACAGCAGCAGCAGCAATAGCAACAACAACTACAACTGAACAAATGCACAGTTGCAATTTAGCTGTTAACCACAAGTGTGGTTTGCATTTTAACACCACAAAAGCCCAGCATGTTATTTAAGAGCCACGTGTCTTAATTAAATGTGCAATGGAGGCCTTTTGGCTTTAAGCTTTATGAGCTCTTAACTGCCTCTGTCTACTTTTGATGGCACGGCACTTAAAAAGTTAGTGCAGGGCATCAAATGTGAAAATGAAAAATTAATGCGATTATAAAACTCTAGCGCAATTTCACCTGTGTACGCGACGATTAATAGGACGCGAGCATAAAATGTAACTATAAAAAATAGATGGTGGACTCACCCTCACGCAGCGTCACAATATAATAGGACTCCTTGGACGGCGGACTGATGCCCAATTTGTTAACGGCCAGCAAGCGAAAGCTGTAAACGGTGAATGGCGTTAGCCCAGTCACCTGATATGATGTTGCATTGGTGCGCGTATAAATGCGCGCCACTTGATCCCATATGCCGTCCTCGCCCTCGCTGCAAATAAATACAAATACAATACTTTACTATATGCTCACAATATTCGGTTTTAAATAATAGATTAATGCCTGGCGCACAATATCTAAAAATCTCTGTAAATGGCATAAAACATAAATCAAGCAGCCACTGCACTGCATGCATATATTTTTGGATTTTGGATTTGTATGCAGCTCGTGCTCGGTCGGACACTAAAATATTTATTTTTTGCACACTTTTCATTTGTTTTCTAGTGCTATATGCAAAGCTGCAGTAAATTTATGTTAAAAGCTGCAAATTTAAGCAGCAAATAAATCTCTTTATTATTAGAGTTGCATAAGTTTCAACACCCACTGATTGTGTGTGTGTGTGTGTTTTATGCTTATATTATGGTATTAGAGCTTATGCTCTGTGTCAGGTGGGCACCGTAAATGTGCGGCTTTTAGCATTAAAAATGCATTAAATATGAGCTGCTTGCATTTTGGCTGCCAATAAAAAGTGTTTGCAACATTTTTAACCATTTGCAGTTGGCGTGCCAAAAAGTATTAAAATTAATAACAACCAAAAACAAACAAGCGACATCGGCCTCATATATACACATATATATGTGCCTATGTATTGTCTGTATGGGTGTGTGTGTGGGGCATTTAGTAAATACGCTTTTGTGTACAAGCTGCTACTTGCAATATGCGCAGCTTGGAAAAATTTTGCAAAAAAGCGGAAAACGTTGCGACTTCATGAAAAATATTGTGGGCCCAAAAACAACAAAGTAACCGCAATGGCAAATAAATTTGTGGCTGCTCACAAAAAGCAACACACATTCGCATTTTTTATAAGCCGCTTAAAAAGTGTGTGAGTGTGTGTGTGTGATTTGTCTGACAGCAGCCAGAGCTCATGCATACATAGTATATAGCTTTTAAAGTGGCCGAAAAATTGATGTTTGCTTTGAAATTGAAAAATGTGCTTAAACAATACGCGCGTTGGCAAATAATTTATTATGCCAAAATTGGCAATAATTTAAGCTAATCGCTTAGGCTCCGCATTATTTGCGATAACAACAACAATTGTTTATTAATATGCATGAATTAGTTACGCATACAACGCTTTAGTTTTTAGCTGACTGCATCTAATTAGTTTTGCTTTTATTCTTGATAAACTTATTAAACTGATTTATGGAACTCTGCGCATTGATTTGAATTGTGCATTTAATTCAATGCAATTTGACATTACAAGTTGCCGATTTTAACTAAAAATCAACAAAATCCATAATACAAATTATGACTGGGTCGGGCTGCGGTTTGCATGCGTCAAACGCAAATTGATAAATACGAACATGCACTAACATGCATGTGCATGCATTTCAAATGACAAATACGTGTTTGTATTTGTATTTGTATTTGAGTGCTACGCAGTTGCACAGCTGCTGTGTCCGTTTTAATGCACTGCCGTATGCTTTGGCCAGTGTGGCATGCAACATGTGCTGCAGCTCAGCTCAATTGCAGCGAGCACTGCGCCATCAATAGTTGAAGCGCGAAGCCAACATAAACATGTTCTTGTCATCGTCTTTCAATTTTCTGTTCTTCACCCACACCCACACCCACACCCACGCACACACGCCACGCCAGGCGTAGCCTAAAAAAAGACTCAACCATAATATGTCGTTGCCACCAAGCCATGCCGTGACATGCACTATGCGCAAATAAACCGAATCAAGCGCAAATGTAAATAAGAGGCGTGTAACAACAACAACTCAACCCACTTCACATCACTTCACATCGATGGGAATTTACATAAAATGCAGGCACACGACGTTGCCGTTGCCGTTGCCTTCATTTTGTGCATTGTGCATTGGGCGCTTGCCCAAAAATGTATGCTATACATATATTTCTGCATGGAAGTGTGTGTGTGTGTGTGTGTGTGCTTGGCATGTTGTGAGTTGGTGGGTGGCTGTTTGGGTGGTTATTTCTTATTTTGCATAAATGCACCACAAGCTTTGCTTTCCCCGTTGCCTGTCAACGTTGTCGGCTCTCAATCTCCCTCTCTGTCTCGCTCTCTCTCGCTCTTTCTATCTCGCTCGTGCTGCCTGCAAGTATCTTGTAGTGCACGCCCACCACCCTATGCTGCTGATGATGAAAATTTATTGAAAAAGTTTCGCTTTTTTACATTTTTTGTGCTGCGTATTCGGCCTTTGTATTCGGCATTCGCTTTTATTTCATGCCGCGCATTGAGTTCAAGTTATTCGGAAAATAGCCGCTCCAAGCATGCCAACGCTATGTGTGTGCGTGTGCGTGTGTGTGCACATCAATCTATAAGCTACGTGTGTGTATGTTTGTGTGTGTTTTCTTTTCTATTTAAATGGAGCACAAGTGAAGTGCGCACTGCCGTAATCGCATCATACATATATTAATTAAAAGGAGTCGCTGTCAGTCAGCACAGAGATTTACAATAAACTGTGTTGAATACGCTGCAGCACTTGCAAAAAAGTTCATCAAGTAATGTCATGCTTAAAATGATAGCTACATAGATTTAATACTTCTTCATGCAACATGTAGCATGCACTGCATACTCACCGCGTTTCAATAATGAAATGCGTGACGGGCGCATTGCGTGGATGCTGTGAGTGGGCCCAGGATAAGTTCACAGAGCGCGAGGTGAAACTTATCAGCAGAGGACGCTCCGGTGGATCAGGCACATCTGCAATAAGTCAAGGAAGCGGAATATTGTCATCCATCAAGTGTAAGGCAAATGAGAAGAAACAGCAAACAAAAATAAATTGATAACGCTGTTCTGGCTCTCAGTAAAAAGTACGAATAAAAGAAATTTAAAAGCTTTTAAGTTCACTTGCCTTGTACTAGGAGATCGACAATCGCTTCGGGTATATGCCGATCGTTAACCAGACATATATATTCCGAAGTATCGCTGGCCAGTGCGGGCGAGAACTCCAGGCCAAAGTTATCCGATAAGAGTTGTATCTGAAATTGGAAATATGTTAGTAAATTAGATGTCTTAGATAATAGCATTGCCAAGCGTGTCAAAAGTTGCAGATCTATCTTCATTTTGGGTCATGCTTTACTCCAGTGACAAATCTATTTAAGGCTCACCATCAGTTGGCCTAACAAACAAATTTGCTGACAAAAACATGAAATGCAAGCAAAAGTAGCGCCAGGCCAAGAGGCAAGCAAACAGAGAGACACACACACACACATGCACACATTGAATGCATATATGTATATGTGTGCTGGGGAATCTAGTATATGCACGTTGACAGTGCCTGCCAACAATGTGCACAACATGAGTTTCTACTTTAGGCAACACAAACTTTTTAATTCAAAAGACAAATAAGTTAGCAAAGGCAGCTTGACCGCCTGACCATGCGCCCATCCTGCTCTCCCTCTCTCTCTCTCTCTTACAGTGTCAATAACTTGTAACTATATTTTGGGCCAAACTTTGCATTGCACATGGCAAATTTGTTTTGCGCTCACTGTTGTTAGTGTGAGCTGCTAAAAATGCTGTGCTTTGAAGCTCGTAAATGCTTTGCAGCTTTGTTTGCCACAAAACATTTAAATAAATTGCATTAAGCAGTCATGTAGGCTAGCCTGACGACTACGTCTTCCTCAAAAACTAATCAGAAAATCCCACTAGAGGCAATCCGAACATAGGCTGGAGTTGTGGCCAAAATAAAATTGTTAATGAAACGTTGACAGCTGTTGTTGTTGCTTCTGAATTTCAATTTGTTTTGCAATTTGAGCTGGACAGCAAACTTTTAATGACAAAACTGATCAGTAACTAATGTACGATGTGGATGATACAGCGTTTGCTTTAAATGCTGTTGAGCCTTTGATAACAGTATTAAAACAGAACATAAGCTTAATAGAATCAATAATTAAGAATAATTTGAAGAACACTTTTAATTTAATTTATACAAATTTCTAATACGAACAGTAGCCCTTGGATTAGCTTTGAAGTTATTTTCCTCTACTTATGTCACTTTCGCTGATATGTCCGCGAGTCAACCTACACCACACCACATACCAGCAATTACACGGAAAAAATAATAATAGTAATAACAGATTAATTAAACAAAATAAACAAGTAATTTAACTAAACATTCAAATACAATTTGCTTAGAATGCAAACAAAAAAATAATCGATTGCAAAATTATTTCACCAAGCAGCATGTACAAAGGTCGAATAAATAATATTTATAGTAACCGTTGTGGCTGATCTACTTAACTGACATATGTATGCAACTAACACGCCGTGATATAATGTTGCAGCTGCAACATCAGAAGTTTTAATGCACATGATAGCCAGCGCATAAAGCAAAATGGCCCGAGAAGTAAAAGTTAAGAAATATGCAGCTAAGCCGAAACAGTTTACCTGAGCACCAACTTTGGCTGCAGCTCAAGTGTCCCAGTTTGCCGTTTAGCACAAAGGAACAAAAAAAAAAAAAACACAAGCAGCTTGGAACTGGCGCTGCTTTGATTGCTGGGCGTCTAGTTGCTGCGCCATTGTTGAGGCAAGGCAACTTCATCATTTCGTTAGCACATCGACCCCCAGGAGTGCGTTTAAAGCCAACTCAGAGCTTAGCGCTCGGTACTCATATCTGCACTTAAGTCAGTTTTTATTTTTAGCACACAACTATCAAGCATTAAACATTTATGTTTGTACGCCGGCAAGCTTCAGTTTCACACCTACAACCACTGTGCTGAACTTGCCGCTGCTGCTGCTGCTTCTTCTTCTTCTTCTTCTTCTTCTTCGTCTTCTCCTCGCTAAACTGCTGGCGGCAAAGTTCAAGCAGCCGCCTTGAAACTAACTGGCTATCAATTATTTTAACAGCATTGCTTGCCAAATCGAAAAAAAAAATATTTAATAGCCTCACTCAAGTGCCCCAAGTTCTGTGGGGGTGGGGGAGACTCATAAAAGTGCCAAAATAAGGCAAGTGGGTAATGAATTCTAATATGAGCTGGCAGCGTTAAGAAAATATTAAAGCACTTACCCTTGGACTATGCAGCAATGGGATTCGATTGGCAAACTGTGCAATTGTCGTTGTGGCCGTCTTCCAAACCAGCGTGTCCACCAGTGAATGCTCGGTGACGCCTGGACATGGTATGGTTACGTTTTTGCCAGCCTCAGCATTCACCTTAACATAGTCCAGATTTGTTACATCTGCAAGAGAGAGAAAGAGGGAGAGAGAGAGAGAGAGAGTGAGACGTAAGCAAAGTAATTGAAAGTTGGCCAAAATTTGTGGCTGAGCGCCCAAGTAATGTGGCCTGTAAATATTGTTGAAAATGTTGGTAAAATGTCTAGAAGGCATTTTAATTACATAACATGTTTGCTTGATATACAAAGCCACAGTCTGGTGAAAGCAATTTTGAAAAGCTAAAAGTCGCTGCCAGCGCCAGGTGCAGTCAGCAGTCAGTAGTTGGCAGTCGGCAGGCCAGCCCCTGTCCTTAATCCTTTCAAGCAATATTTGTGCAGGAAATTGCCAAAATGCGTTGCAGGTCGGGCTTCAATTAAAATTATAAAAACAACAAATCGATTATGACTACTATATAGTCCACTTGGCCGTGTGCCAACGGAGCGAGGGACAGACTCTTGGGCTAAGCGGCTTTGGTGCAAGCGCATGAATTTGCAAGCGTTCAAGTGTTGGTAATAAGCTTTAGACAAGACCTAAATGCCATGCACTGTGTTTCGCTCTCCAGCGTTGCATTGAAATATCATGACCCAGCCGATTGGCAGGGTGCAAGCAACTGGTTGCAATGCAATTTTCAAATATTTTACTATTTTTGGGGCATCCAACATCCGAAGTCCAGCATGCAGCTGTTGTGCTTCCCAGAACGTGCCAGAAATATAGCCATAGCTAGGCTGCTAAGTACGCTGCAGTATTTGTTCGCAGAATTCATATTGCAACTGATGCTGCTGCTGCTGCTGCTGCTGTTGGTGCTGCGGCTGCTGCTGCTGCTGCTGTTGTTGTTGCAGCCACAGCTGTTATTGTGGGTTGCATTGAAGCGCGCTTCATTATGCCAGGCTTGACGCTGATTTGGTTTAGGCAAAGCTTCAACAGCGCGCCTCGTTACTGATGCCTGCCTCATGCCACAAACTGGCGTTGCAACTGAATTCCCACGACCAGCATGCATAGTTTGCATAGCAAAAACTGCATATTGGGGCAGGCAAATCAAATGTGCCTTGCACCCGCAGCAGCCTGCTGTTGCTCCTGCAGATGTTGCTGCTGTAATTCATAGCTGCAGGCCTAACAACTGCGTTATTGCCGCTGCGAGCTGCATGCCATAGATACTTTCTGATGCAAAATTAATGTAATGCAAGCTCGGTTCGCTCGCATGGCCAACAGGTCAGCAATTGTCCAAATTCCAAGCATCAGTGCAAAATATTTAGCTCTCATTGCTGTGCGCACATATTTCATAGACAGTTGAGTGGTTGGCAGCCGCTTGGCAATTAAAAAAACAAATACAGCTCAGCTGCGTAAATAAATTATAATTATTTGTGTGCCTCTGCCCCTGCCCCTGCTTCTGCCTCTGAATGTGCGTGCGGCGGCTTGAGCACCCCAGGGACTAAGGTCGCTGCGAAATTAGCCAGCGACAAAAGGCAATAAGTACAAGCAACCCCCGACCGCTTCAACAAAGCGTTCACTGCACTTGTACTCTGCTTACACTCTTTGCCACTTCAGAAAACATATGCTGGGTATATAAGGTAACAAGGGTCTGTTCACATCAACGCCTCTATAAAGCAGCAACTGTATCTTTCACGACTTTTTATATAAAAATGTATTTCTGTTTATGTATATACATCATGTTTTGTTTATATATGTGCTTATACTTTTTAATTATTAACTTACATACATTTCAAATAAGATTATAGAGTTAAATTTGTTTAATTTAAAAAACAATATATAAAAATATATATATTTCAAAAATATTTTTCCAAAGGTAACCTTATCAATTTACATAAGTGATGTTAAATGTTAAGCACAAATTTAAAAAAAATGAAAGGTATTTTAAGTGTGGCCTCAATATTTTTAGAATTTTGAATTTCGTTCTTTGTAAAAAGTGTATTGTCGAGCCGGTTGCGCTCGCTCTGCTTTTGCTATTGTTTATTGGCCTGTGCACTGTGGTGCGGTTGAGTGCGCTCTCCAGGCAATTGCTAATAATCAAAATTGCATGCCACTCCTCTCCCCGTCGAGCAAGACGAACCGACAACAATTAATTTTATTTATGTTGATTCTAATCAACGAAAAATGTTTTCAGTTTATCCGACGCACCGCTGTGCGGGTGTCTGTTGCCATGGCAAAGTGTCTGCACTTGTGTCGACTTGAATGGAAATTGAATTCATGCAACGCTGCGTGCGGATCGTGAGCCAAACCAGTGTAAAGTTCAAATCATTAGTGTTATTAGACGCACTGCTATTTAAACGTGTCCAATAAGCAGCAGCTGACCAAGAGTCAATTGCCACAGGCTACAGCCACAACGCACGACTGAACTTAGCCAGCGCAGAGCAGGGCAGAAGCAGATAGAGAGAGAGAGAGAGAGAGAGAGAGAGAGTGCTTGAAGGGAAATTAAGAGCAGCAGCAAAGTCATAATGGTTAGTTGTGGCACAAACATGGTGCTGAGCTGACATTGTGCATGAGTGTGTGGGTGGGGCAAGCTGTACTAACAGCAGCCAACAATCAGTTGCATATATGACGCTCAATTATGCGTTTGTTGCAGCTTTTAAAACACGAATCCACTTGCCATTTTCCTGTTTGTCATTGCTTTTATATAAACCCGTGCGAGTCTTATAGAAATCAATGCGATGCACTGCAGTGCGTCATGGCAACACTAAGAGCCGCATTATGATGCCACCTGCCCAAAGGCGCTCTTGGTGTCTGCTTAACGTTGTTGTTTTTCTTTAAAAATGCATTTTTAATGTAATTTGATTTCGACTGCAGTGCTTGGCGTTATCCAAGAGCCCTTTTGGCCAGTTGTCGCTGCATAACTTACGCATTAAATGCAACTTTGATTAAAGTGGCTGAATAATTATGCAATTAAAACAGCAGCAGAGGAAAGCAGCCCGCAGTATTTCGCCGTTGTGTGCGTGTTTTTAATTTTCATTCTTCGCTGCTTGTGGACAATAATACATTACTTAAAGCAGGCAAGCAGACAGACAGACAGACAGTCGGACAGACAGACAGACAGACAGCAACAGCAGCTGACAAGGATATCGGGCGTGTGTTCGTTTCTCGTGACATGCGAGCTGAGTGGCTGTCTGACTGGCTGTTTGGCTCGCTGATTGAATAGACAGTCTGTCAACTCTGGTCATGATGCTGCTGCTTCTGCTGCCGCTTCAGCCCGCTGATTCGTACATAAATAAATGCTTAAGTAGATGGACGGACAACAGCACTGACATGGGCATCAGCAGCAGTCCGTTTGCTTGGCAACAAAATATCCCTTTTTTATGCCTGAGCGCTGCGTATAATGAAATTATAATGCGTACACACACCAAAAGAGAGAGTGAGAGAGAGAGGCCGCGTGCTGTGCTGAAAACAAGATAAAAGCTGACAAGTGGCACATGTGAGCCATAATGGCCACCCTTGCAGGTGAGACCAAATGCTTCGCTTATGAAAATGTCTTGCACTTAAACGTGTTCCCAAGCGCCCATCAAGGATCAGTCAATAAGGCCGACATCATATTGCAGACAAGCTGACGCTGCTGTCAGCTCAACATGTGCGTCCTTATGTGTGTGTGTGTGTGTGTAAATGCGTTTTTCAATTTGCTATAACTTTGTTATATATTCTTGGCAGGCAATTTGTTAAACGAAAGCTTTTGTCTTATAAAATATTAGCATGCAACAGAGATGCAAGGACTATAGAAACACCAAAGTTGAGCGCATCTTGGCGCCTTTAAAACGCTTCTGCCTAATGCCAGCCTCAGCTTATTTTCAGTTCTGCCTGCTTTCATTTCAATCGTTAGTCAAGTACAATCCCGCAAGCTTGCAATATGATTTGCTTTCCATACATGGAAATGGAAGCCAGCAAATTGGCGCAGCATCGTAATGCCACACAGCACTTGTCACCATTGCATAACTCTTTCACCAAGCTACTATTATAGTAGCACTTCAATAGAAAACGCTGCACATTTGAAAACTGGGGCTCTAACATGGCCACAGCAGGTGAAAGTGAAAGAGTCTGGTGTCGTTGCTATTGCGTTGCTGTTGTTGTTGTTGTTGTTGTTGTCGTGCTGGGCAAATATAAGCGAGATTTTGCTGTTGAAAATCGTTTTAAGTGTGTGTGTGTGAATGCGAGTGTCGCTGTCGTTCTTGTCATGGATGGCGCTTGGCGTAATTAAAGCTAAATAGCCTGCATAATGAGCCAGTAATTAGCAATGCCTTTCGCCAGCAGTTTGTCGCGTCCTCGTGTCCTGCGTCCTGCGCCCGTTGCCATTAAAATGCTGTTGCTGCTGCTGCTGCCGGTGGCTGCTCCTTTTGCTGCAGGGCAAACAAATGTTAATAGCAGCATGTGCAGTTGCCCATAAGCTCGAAACCATGTAATTTGCATAGATTTCCTTCTTTTTATGGCATGCATTGTTCAACTTTGATTTTAGCAAAGCGGATTGACATAAATTTTATTATACCTAATTGAGTTTTACAGCTATTTCAATCATTAATTTTTTAATAACATTTGCTGCTTGCACACACACACACACACACACATACACACAGAGAAAATTGTTATTAATCACACAGCACGTGCATTGTGCGAACTCATAATTTCTATGTGATAATACCAGTCGGCTAATTAATATACATTACACATCCATATATAGAAACCCTTTTTTTATTGAGGTTAATTTTTAATTCATTGAACTTTGCTTTGTTTTGTTTTTGCGCATTAAACTCTAATTAATATTTAAGCACAACGCAGCTTAAGCGCTTAAGCGTAAATATGGTATATATTTTTTGTAAAGGATTTTCTGTATGTCCTTTCGCACGTACACAGCGCAAACAGTGCGCAGCAAACAAACAACAGCTCAACACCGTTGGAAAACAAACTCAAATAGCCGAGTAAGTTTCTTTCTCATTAGGCGCCATGTTTGCACACAGACCCTGCCACACGCACACTCACACGCAAACGCACACACGCATAGATAGTTGGGGAAATGTTGACACCAGCAGCAGAAGCAGAAGCTGCCTAATGAGTCCGAGTTCGACAACGCCCGCAACTTTTGGAACCACCTACATGGCAACCGAGTTAGTATCTGGGCTAATGGTAGTTGACAAAAAGCAAAAAAAAAATGGGAAAACAAAACGTGGCTTGTTGTTATTTGTGTAATTTGTTTAAAGGCTGACGCAGTTAAGTAAGCGCAACAGCAATAGCAACGCTTATGTTTTAATTAATCATAGACAGCAGGGGGTGGGGGCGTTGGGTGTAAATAGAAGTCAACTTGGCAGCCACGAAGAAATACGCTTTTGGTAAACACGAGGCGACAACAATGTGAACAACAAACGTCTAGATAAATATGTCAACAGCAATATACGACCCTCGGATGCACGCCCCATTTACCAGGCCATGACAGCTCAGCCAATAGATCCACCCCCACCTCCATCCCGTCAACAGTGCCCCACAAATATTTGCTTGCAGGATAATCAAATTTACATTTTACTCTTGTAGCTCCCACACACACACACAGACACTATTGCAATTAGGCTGTATTATAGTAGGGTGCAATATGCTTGGACTGGAATTTGTTTTTAGCAAGTGCTAATCATGGCGCGCGTTATACTTATTGTAATTAAAGCAGATGATAAATTGTTTACAAAGCCATTTGCTTGCCACGCCGCCCCATTTAATAAATAAACTTAGATTAGTAAGCGAAGCGCATAGAAATTTCGCAGTCATCGCGTAATTCGTGCTACTTAAGCAGCTGGCAATGTAAAACTTATCGAAATATTAGGCACGCCCATGCTCTCGCCGACGCTTACGCCCACGCTCAGTATTGAATGTGCCACATTGCTGTTGCCGTTGGGCCACAAATAAATGACAAGACATTTAGGAATTTATCTGGCAAAAATGCTTGCGGCAAAGGCAGCGACATAAATTAGGTAATACAGGCCAAAGCGAGCTAAGCAAAATACAGGCATAAGTCTAAGTGCAACTCTGCGTGAGTGTGTGTGTGTGTCTGTCTGTCTGTCTGTCTGCGTGTCTATAGATTGGCTAACAGCCCGTTCAGTCTGTGTTGTTGCTGGCTCAATTCGACGTTGAACGTTGAATTAAAGGCGCACTGTAAACAAACGCGACAATTTATCTTACTTACATTTAATTGTCAACGGCAAATTGCTTACAAAACGTAGGCAGCACACAAACGTCAAAGTGTGTGTGTGTGTGTGTGTGTGTGTGATAATCAAGCTTAAATTAGCACAGACAAATTGCCAATGAAAAATTCTTTGCTTTAAATTTGTCGCATTTTTGGCATAGTTCGGCTGTTGAAAATAAATTTAATAAATGCCAAAAGTTTTGCCTGTGTCTGTGCTTGTGTGTGTAGGTTAACAATAATATTGCCACAACAGTTATTGCAGCGCCATTTTTAAATGCAGCTTCAAGTGCAATTGCAGCAATCCAAAAAGTATGCAACACTTTTTGTGGCATGATAAATAGACCCTGTTGTTGTTGCTTGGTTGCCGCTGCTGCTGCTGTTGCTCTTGCAGCAGGGTGTTGCTGACTGAGCTGTGCTCATCATAAAGTGGGTCAGTTGCACGACTGGCACTGGCGCAGTGACTCTTAAGTGCACACCCACACATAGAGGCAAATGCGCTTGCATGGAGACAGTTGCTGTTAAAAGTATGCAGCTGATGTAGCGTTGTGTTTGATACACTCAACTGTCAACAGACGCACTCAGCAGCAGCAGCAGCAGCAGCAGCAGCAGCAGCAACAACAACAACAGTCATGCTGGTGACACAGTTGACGTCTACAGTTGTAATACTGTTGGGCAGGCACTCAGTCAACCTCAGACCCCAAGCCCACCCCAAAGACCCATTGTTGTCATTTGTAATTTTTTGCTCTCTTCAGCAGTGTGAGTATTTTTTGTTGTTTCTTTTTTAGTGTTTAGCCAGCAGTTTGGGTGTGTGAGTGGCGGAAATGCAAGAGTGTCTCATTGTGTTGGCCTGCAGGGCACTGTGACGGCCATCAACATGCTGCTAAGTAGTTGCAAACGTTTAAATGTTGATTGTGGCCACTGCAAATTGTTTGCACTAAGTTGCTGGCTTACCCAGCTGGGGCCATAACAATGGCGCTGTCTCCGGCTCTGACTACAGCTCGGTGCAATAATTATATGCTCCATACACTAACATAAACTGCTCAGCACTTGGGGAAACATGTGTATCATGTGTGCAGCTGATTTGTTGCAAACAATGGCAGTTTTAAGCAACACGAACATGCAACAAATCGCATCTTAAGTTTGATTTTCACCTTTATAGCGCTCAACACGTTTAACCTACATACTAATACATATATATATGCATATATATATCTGTGTGTGTGCCTGCCATTGTAACCATTTTGCAGGTCAAGTGTGGAGCATGTCACAACAATGGGCAAGACACCACGCAAGCCAGCCTTGTTTACCTACTAAGCTCACCTGAGGCCAAGTCTCCAACGCACTAAGTGAAATAACCAACCCACCAAACTCACTCACCTATACACACACAAACACACACACACACACAAGTCAGTCGCTTTGGTTAGGCAAACAATTGCCAAGCGTTGCGTATACGCAACGTGTGGCATTGTCAAGTCTTTTTAGTCTCATCCACATTCGCATGCCTGCCAGCCACCACCGCATGACGTATGCACACTGCTATTTATTTGTTGTTCTATCTGCTGCTGTGACAATTGCCTTATCTACACACAGCACACACACACACAGACACTTTCCAATCCTCTGAAGTCCTCTCGAGCCACTCCACGTCTGCCAGCAGCGTTTTCTAATGCATTTCGTGCGTGTTTATTATTTTAATTACACGAATGCAAAGCTTAAGTGTCTCTCGATGCAAACTGCTGTCAACATTAACTATTAAGCGCTTGGCTTGTGCATTAAAACGCGACTTGATTAGTTGCCTAGGAGCCAAGCAACGTGCCGAGAGAGGCGTGCCGAGCTTCACATTTGTCTTTGCTTCGCAGACAAAGCGCAGCACACCAATTGAGTAAGCCTGTCTATAAATAAGGCGACATTTTGGCTTAATTTAGATACGCCTTTGTGTGCATTAGGCTAATATCATCAATGGCACTAATTCAATTCATTTGTGCGTTGCAAAGGCCGCCAAGCTGCCTGGCAACCTTATGACTGAAATATATATCGAATAATTCACAGCCTCGTGGCAGCAATTATAAGCTTTACTTCATTGCAAGTGGCTTACCAGTTTTGCGGCCCTTCAATGTGCAAACATTTAAGCCGACTGTTGAAATTGTTATGGGCAACATATGGCTCAAAATACGAAACTGTGCCAGCTGCATTGTGCAAATGTTTGCGTTGCTGTCTGCCGCACTGCCATAAGTAAGTGCAGCATATTTATACATGTTTATGTTCGTATGTGTGTGTGTGTGTGTGTGTGTTGTGGCTAACTGTTGTTATCAGCTTTCATAATAATTGCAGCTGGAAATTGCCTTTATTTATTGTTTGTTAGCTGCAGAGCAACAGCAGCTGCCTGTTGTTGTTTGTTTACGACATTGCTGCTGCAGTTATTTTAATGATGACAAGTGTTTGCATTGGCCCTTGGACACTAATTCCGATACCGTGTGCTTGTATGTATGTATTGTATGTCCATGCAAATTGAAGTCACAAACACACGGCACATGCCCAATAAGCCCTGCTCATTACAGCTGTTAATAAATTGTCATAGCCACAGAGCACACACACACAAACACACACACGAACATACTTAACTATATAAGTTAGGTAGACAGGCAGACTCGATAGTTAATTGCTTGGCCAATTGCTGACGGCTGCTGAGCTTTTGTCTTACACATTCGACCATGTCCAGCCAGCAGGGTTTCTGACTGTCTGGCTGTTTGGCCGTCTGTCTGGCCATTGATGACAGGCAACGTTTGTTATGAATACAGAAATCAATTAACAGCCAAAAGCAAAAAGACAATTACATTTCGCAGCACCGACTCAAGCTGTTGGCACTGACGACGCATCGTCTTGATATCATAAATAAAAAACCAATTAATTTATCATCGTCTGCGGGCGTCAGACAAGCAATGTGAGCAGCCAAAAGCGATGTCAAATAAAAAGAGACACAGCACATGCCGAACCTGCTATGCTCTCTTGGCATTTTGGCAACAAATAAATAAGTGTACGGTTGCTTAAAGCCACGTGGCTTTGGCTTTAAGCGAAGCGGGCCACATTTTGAGTTATGGCTAAACGAGCGGGCGTTAAATGTTATGACGCTAATGATAGCAACGCACGCAGCCCACAACAGCTTAAATAACGTTACTCAGTGCAATGGCGACGACAGCAACAGCAACAGCGAGAGCGTGAGCGACTGCTAGTGCAAAGGCATGTTACGCATACGCCTCGTTGTGCACACGCATTATAAATGATATACTTTCGCTTATTCGCTTATTCGTTTTGCGGTTTGTCTTGTTTTGTATTTAAAGCCATCAAATGACTTTTTCTTCAGTCAGTAAGCCAGTCACACAGACAGACAGACAGACAGACGGACGGACAGAGCGGCTCACGCATGCACCTGCCTTTGCTTGGGGTCTGCCAGCTGTCAACTGTGCACATTTGCGACAGTTACTTCAATTGAAATTTACTTGCTGACATTTGAAGGATTGATTATGCTCGTTTACAGCATATGCTGCCTATATGCCCCCCATATGATATTTATATTTCTTGAATGTACAGTAAGTGCTCGCAGCCATAGTTGGAAAAATAAATTTTACAATTGCAATTTCAGTTCGCCCAATGTTTTCAGCATGTCAATTCTAATTACTGCACATTTTGTAATTGCAAATTTCCAATTTGCGATCGTTAGCTGTAAGAATGTATGGGTGTGTGTGTGTGCGTGTGTGTGTCAGTTTTATGCATCAACTCGCATTGTGGTTAGTTATTGGCAGTTCATGTTGCCCTTTGGCTGACGTGCGTGGGGGTGCTCCAGTTTGTGCTTTGGGTTTGGCGGCTTCCTGCCTGGCAAACGCTCATTTTGGGCTGCTATTTCGGCATGTTGTTGTTTTGTTTATGTTGGTTGGTTTATTTGTTGGTTCTGTTGCCAACACACATCCAAAGTTGTTAACAAATGTTTGCGTTTAATTTTTGCGGTGCATGGCAACAACAATCGTAAAAAATAATAGCAGCAGCAACAACAATAAGAAGCGGCCACTAAAACAATAAAATAAAAAGTAATAACAACATATATATTACATACTATACGTATGTACATACTATGTTTAAATATGTTTATGTGTACGTGCGCTTGGCTTTAACAGCTAATTACTCATATTTTGTGTGGGCAACGTGTCGTATGCGTGATATTGCCACTTGACAGCCGCATAATAAAACTATTTCTGCATTTAGCCACAACATTAACAACATGCACAAACAGATCACGGTTAAGTGGTATATTAAACTCTCTTCCTAGCTAAGCAAACAAAGCGTGTGGGTGCGTGGGTGTGGGTGTGGGTGTGGGTGTGTTGCCAGGGGGTGGGTTGCTGCTGTAATAATTGGGTTGTAAAAGCAATGAACAGCAATAATGTGCATAATAATTTTTAAACGCACACTAAACGGGTCTCAGCGAAAGCAAAATCACACACATACTTATATATACACACACACATATACACAAAGACATGCTTTTAGGGTTAATTAGCAAAATTTTGTGTTGCTTTTATGGCCCAACCAAAAACAAGAGCCTGGCCAAACGCCACGGCCAAATAACATCAAACCACTCGCATTGCCAGATTCTCAACCAGTTACCATTACCCCAGCATTCAGCCTCTTTCCCTTTTATTCTCATCGACTTCATTTGCGGTCGCCTCTAGCAACAGCAGTAGCAGCAGCAGCAGCAGCAGCAAAGGCAACAGCAGCCAATTTTCTTTTAACAGTTGTTTTGGGTTTTCGCCATTTTTTTGTATATAGTAAGTGTGTGTGTGTGTGTGTGTGTGTGTATGTACTTTTCATGTTGCCATAGTCCTTGGCTGACCTCAATTTGTTCACAGCACGCCCACGGGCGCAGTCTGCGCTTTTAATTGTTGATTTTTTGAGTGCGCCCCAGCCTCGCTCAAATAATAGAAATTACAGCTAAGCGCGCCATAAACGCCAAAAAGGCTGCATTTAGCTGCAGAGCGCAGAACGCAGAGTCCTTCAGCCTCACAATACCCTATGATGTTCAATAGTCGTCTGCAAAGTTTGCCGCCAAATCGAACACGCGAAAATAAAACTTCAAGGGCCAAACAGGTGGCAAAAGCAAAAGTTTTGTACACTTCAACTGGCCCAACATAAGTCGACTCGCTTTGGCGTCAGTATAAAATTTACAAAAAATAAAATATAAAAGAATGCATGAAATAATATTGTATTTATGTATGTAAAGCAAATGCTTGCTGGCTTTTTTGTTATTATGCAAATGCCGAATGCGGCTCAGTGAATGTTTTTGCTTCAATTATGAAAATTGGTTTTTATTAATGCCATTCAAATAATATTACTCGCGCCCAGTAACGATATTTGCATATGCCCCACAAATTCATTTTCATATCTACTTATTTACACCATGTTTTGTTTCTTTTACTTAAAAGAAGACTGTGGGCGTTGAAAATGCTTTACTTTATTTTCATTTTTTTACATTATAGATATGCGTTTGTATAAATATTTATGCTACTCTTTGTATATTTGCCCGCTCTGCACAAATGACGCATTAATGCTACAGTGTTCCTTGTAATATGGTCCCTCCGCCATTTTTTCCTTCCGTGTGCTCGCTGAACGTCAAGCCGCTTAAAATTTTGTCGTGTTTTTGCAAGCATCGTGCTGATTATTGTTTGGGAGAAAAATGCTTAATGTATTATTGGAGGCTTATTGGCACGTTGAAGTGTATGGCGCGCTCCAATAAATACAACAAACTGAATGCGTTTTTTATTTAATTAAATTTTATGTGAAATAAGATAAAATAGTATTTTATGTTGAAGTTAATTTAGCAGCAGTCTCTTTACTTTTAGTACGTGGCAACTGTTATAAACCTATCAATACATTCATAAATGTTTAATTAACCATGCACTTAAATGTGCCTCCTGACGATTGCTCAGCAGCGTCGCTCTCGTAAAAACAGACGAACGTCGCTCAAAAGTGATGGAAACGGAACACGCTCTATTTGCGTGGCTTTTTCAAATTCTGTGTCCTACGCTTATATATGAGTTTTGATATGAATTGGCTATAAAAGCGTCGCTCTTGAGCGATCGTCCGAAGGCTCCTTTAGAAATGCGATGTAATGAGATAAATTGAGATGATGCGGGTATGTCGCAAGTCGAGACTGTGATGACAATGTGCTCTTTTATGATCAAGTGTGACCTAATCATTTTTATGAAAATGTTGAATCGATAGTGGGTGAGTAATGATATGGATTTGTCTGATTGTCGAGTTCGCCACAAAATAATTTAAATCCAAATGTTTATTTCTGATTCTATTCGATACATGAGTGTTAAGCTGGAAAATTGTTAATAGAAAATATTTAAAGCTAACTGCATCTATTCTTTCTGCTATACGTGTGCAGGCTCAATTCAAATTACAGGCGAACTGTGGTCCAGTGCCACATTAGTGGCGTTAGCAAAATTTGCAGCTGTCCGTATTGATTTTATTTTAATGTGACTTGCAAGCTAAGTGTGCTTTTGTGTGGGTGTCTGTGGTAGCAATTAATTTGTGAATTTTAGCAAATGAGCATTGAAATGTATGTAAATTTGCAAATGTTTTTCCAACAGTAGCTGCTGCTGCTGCTGCTGCTGTAGCTGATGCTGTCTCTGTCACAGGTGACAATGCTTAAATGTGGACAGTTTGCCAAAAATTGCACACACGTACGCCGAGGCTGCTAATTGCTTCATTTGCATAATTTATACGCATTTGATGCAATTTCATTTCAATTTGAGATGTGCAACATCAAGCTATGTATGTAGGTCGCAATTATTATTACGCCATGCGCAGGCAAACACACAAAAGAAATACGTACAGCGTTTAATTAAGCAACTAATGATCGCTTTGCATAAATAGCAAAAGCAAGTACGAGTAAATAAAATAACTAAGCAAATGAGTTAAGCTCGTGGTTACAATTAAATTGCACGCCTTGCTCAGCATTGAGGTCATCCAGGCATTGCACGCCCACGCCCACGCAACTCGACTGCCAAACTAGCCGGCAGTCGGGTAGTCGGCATGCAATTTATCAAAATCAAATGGCAGCTTGACAAGCAAAAATAAATATGAGAAAACAGCAAATAAAACGCGCGCAGCAAACGAAAAGTGAAAAATTTGTGTTTGTCGTACGCTGCGCTGTGCCAAGCTGATTGGCTCTCCAAGCCCCAGACCAGCAGTTGAAGTGACATTGAAGCTGGCAACAGAAGTAAACAAATGTTGCAAGCAGCCAGCTACACACAGAGGCAGCAGCCAGGGTGTGGCAAGTCAGAGAATTCTCTGCAGCAACAGCAACGCAATTCATTTAAGGCCACTTGAAGGCATTGTGGCCTGACACTCTGCTCTCAGTTTTTTTTTTATTTTTTTTGGCTTTTTTAGCCGAACTTTAGTTTGGACTGTTGGCGTTCATTCGGTTTGATTTAAAGCACACATTTTGAAATTGTTGCCACTGCTACCATTGCGTATACGCAATAAGCATGTGTGTTGCTGCTTAGCTATTGTAGCCAGCTGCAAAACTTTGCTTTTGGCAATTAACACAGCCAAGTTTTGCCAGCAGACAAATGCGAAAAGTTGATTAAGTCCAAAGTTTTTTTTTTTTTGTCTACTGTTTGTGCAGCTTTAATTAAGCCGCACAGACAGGCACTGGCACTGCCTGATTTCCACTTTTAAAATGTTCAAAGTGCCCTACACTGTGCTAAAAATTTAAAATGTTTAGTGAATCAAAGCAGATTAGCCGAGCTTGATATAAATTAATGAAAAATGCTTATTGCTTAGACTTAGGATGCCTTCGAGTTGCGAATACTGTGAACCGAGTAGTGCGTTTTAAATTTGCTGCATTGAAATGCCATTCCCACCCAATAGCAGTTGCCTAGTCTCTACTCGCAAATGCCAGTTGCACTCAAAGCTCTTCATTTGAATGGCAGTTGCAGTAGTCGGGCAGGCTTTGAATAAGCCAGCCCGGCTACCCCACTAGCCACAGTGGATAAAAAAGAAAAAACGAAAGCAATTCCAAGGCAGCCTTCGAGTTTATCCGTTGCCGGCAGCAGCTCAATGCTGATAGCCTCATTGGCATAGCTGCCACAATGGCTTCATAAACAGATTTTAATTTCGTTTTTTCAAGTCATGCTCTCGCTCTTTTTATCACATAAAAACGCAATTTCCGCAAATGCTTGTTAACTTTTGCTATTTGGCGATCTGCTTGCAACACACAGCTACAGCTAGCAGTTTACCAATGTTGCGTTGCGCTGCTGCACAAAAGTTTTATCAATAAATATGCATGCATAAGCTGCGTGCCACACCCACGCCAGAGCACTCCCACTCACTCACACACACATGTGTTGGGGGAGCAGGAGAAATGCTAAGCAAAAGCTAAGAGCACAAAAACAGTTAAGTCATCAAAAGCCATTGTCAATGTGTGTGCCTGTTGTTGCTTTGATGAGGGCACTTTGTCCATACGAAAACTGTTGCCTCGCAACAAAACTTCAAAAAAAAAATAAAAGAAAAAAGACCTAAGCCAACACACACACACTCATACACAAATACAGTTTCTGTTGTTAATGATGTGTAGTACAGGATACTCAGTATATAGACAGGTTTGGCTCAGTTCATTGATAACGTGTGCACAATATGCGCATTAATTTGTTCAATTGATATGTAAGAGTGTTTGTGTGTGTGTGTGTGTGTGTGTGTGTGTGTGTGTGTGTGTGCTTAACAGCTTCACTGTTGCTCTGTCTAATACGCCTACTTAAATGGCATCAATTGAATGCCACGCATGTGCTAATAAATTACGCATACGCACTGTGTTGCACAATTAAAGCTAAGAAAATGCACAAGTTGTATGCAGCTGTGCAATTAGGTAATTGCATTTATAAGAAATCTTTGTTTCAAGCTGCAGTTGACCCAATCAACAATGAATTTTTAATTGAAAGAGCTGCTGCTGCTTCGAAGAATTCATGTCTTTGGCTTTGTTGCACACACAAATTGATTTATGTTTATTGTTTTTTCAAGCAGTGCCAAAATTTTGCTCGGAACCTGGCTAAGTTGCAGGCAAATTGTGACAGTTGATTGGCCATGGCCCCAATATGAACTCGGCACAGGCCAACAGGTTTATTTGCTTACATGGCAACTGTGAACTGTGTGTTTGTGTGCTTGACCATATTGTCGTTTATTTGCTCTGCTGTATGAGAATTTTGGGGTTTTGTTAAGTTTATGCAAATGTGCTTTCAGCAATTAGCAACAACTGTTTGCATAGCCTGCTGCGCTCAAATCTCTCTCTCTCTCTCTCTCTCTCTCTCTCTCTCTCTACCACTCTCTGTGTGTTTACCGAACATTTGTGGCCTATTTGTAATACAAATCATGTGGTCTACATATACTGCGGGTCAGCAGCTGTCTTCAAGCAAAGCATCTCGGGCTTTGGCCACCAACTGTGAGTTTAGCCAGCAATTGTTGCGGTCAATGTGCAAATTGTGCTCTAAATTGCTGTGTCCAAGTCAAAGTTGCTTTCTACTTTCTACTTTCACTAGCTGCTCATTTAAAGCACGCTTTTCAATTTTAATTGCTACGCGCCATACACGAATTTAATACTGCGCAGAAAAAACCGCATTATGCAATTTAGTTTCAAATTGCTTTTTGCTTAATTTGCAGCAGATTTTACAGCCTCACGTCGAGCATCTACGATGACGTTTAGAATATCGCATCAGCAGCCGCAGCCGCAGCCACAGTAACAGCAGCAGCAGCGTGGAGTGGGTGCGTTGGTTGTCTCACCCAATCAACTCTTGTGCATAAGTCAAAATTAATTGGGCATTAGGCATCAGAGCAGCTATCAAAATTGTTGCTAATGGCATCACCAAATCGATCACCAACACACACACACACACACACATGCACATGCATGTGTTGCATTCAGGACAGCTGTCGAGCGTTGTCCTGCTGGCAGTTTAGCATAGGCGAGCGCTTAATGCACTAATTGAGACGCAGAACTATAGACAGCCTGAGTTCGCTCGAGTGGGCGTGGGTTGCAAGTGTGGCCTGCGAATCGCGGCGACGCTACCGCCGCCGCCGCCATTGGTTTTGCATTTAGATTGAATTTCATGCATGAGCAGCAAATGGCAAGAGTCAGGCTTGAACGTTAGGCGGTAACGAGAAGGACGAACGAGTGCAAGCGCAGGACTTGCGTCTTTTGCGCTAAATGCAAATCAGACTTGGGCTACAAATTATCCGCTGGCAATAGCTATTAACATTAGACATGGCTTGCTCATATATCCATGCTTAATGATTGATGGATGATAAGAGTTGTGCATGTGTGAGTGCGCATGTGTGTGTGTGTGTATCATTAAAAGCATGAAAAATGCGTTGCCAAGCGCCCAGCTCAATCAGTAGGCATAATAAAGCGAGTTTATCTGTGCTTGGCTACCAATTTCCCCAACAACAACAACATCAACAGCGATTTGATTTATGTATTTTCTGTTTTGTGCGTGAGCGCGTTAGTTATGATGTTATATACTGCTGCTGGCATACGCATGACTTGCTTGAGCCCGAGCCCGAATGTGGATCATCAGAGGAGCTGATTACAGTCACCACAATGCCTTCAATTACCGTTCCGTTGCGCATGGGGCAACAGCCACGGCTCGAAGGGGGCAACACACATGTGCGTTGCGATAATTAAAAGTTTTCTTCGGCACCTTGACAACGAATTAAGCAACTTAATTGCTACGCATTAATTAGCAGCATTTATGCAATTATTGCATTTAGATTAGTTCTGCACTTGCATGAGTAGCAACACTGCTGTCGCATAAATCTGTTGGCCAAGGTAAGCCGTCAAGAGCTTAGAACCAATGCTGCATACTAATTGGAGTTTTATCTACATGTTGTTTGTGAAAACCTTCCCATCTAAGCTCTACGTGCATGTGTGTGTCTGCTTGTGCGTGTGTGTGTGTGTGTGTCAGTTGCCAGCACATTTTGCCTGCACACTCAAAAAGGATTTTGCTTGTGTAAAATCATTCGATTTACACTCGAGAGATTCAATATTAAAATCGGATATAAATTGTTCGAGGGCACAGCAACAACAATGGCAACCTGAATGGTTGGCCTGACAAGTGGTTGACAAGCATCACACACACACACAGAGACGCGCACACAAACACATGCATTTATTCAAGTATGTGTAAGCCTGTTTATTCAAATTGTATTGCATTGAAGCCTTGTTGCTGCCAGCCAACATTTTGTTAACAATTTTTAAACACTTGTAAATTATTCAGTGCCAGCAGGCAAAAGCTTTTTGTTTCTTTTGTTGTTTTTTTATTTATAGCACATGTCAAAACTGTTGCCCCAACATTCCAATATGGCTATAGCTGGTGGCATTAATCAAACGCGCTGGCGCATACGCACTTGATGTTGACTGGCTTATTAACCAAAACACCAATTTGATTGATAACTTGAGTATGTTATAGTAATTAAAGCCACTGACGTTGCGTATACGTTATATGTGAAATCAGTAGCTTCAATCAGTAGCATTAAGTGCCAAAGGGGTCAGCAGCTGTCGCTGCCTCGCTCCTAAGCCTGCTGCTGGCTGCTTTTATGGCCTGAAAAGTGTATGACAAATGCGCTGCTCGTAAAATCCGTAACGCCTACGCTGTTAAGCTCGGCTTACGTCTGCTTTTGTTTTATTGTCGCACATCAAACGATGCTGATAGCAGACAAATTCTTTATATATTTCATTAAATTTACACGCATTTACTCTCCAAATTCAAAGCACATAAACTGCTCGATCAAACAGTTGTGCACTTGCCTAAGCTAACTGAGACTGACAGCACATAAGCAGCCATTTAGATTGAGTAACATAAGAAAGGAAACAGAGAGAGAGAGAGAGAGAGAGAGAGAGACAAACACTTGTGCATTTAGGTCAAAGATGTCTGTCTGCTTGCACAGCCATGGCCACGTATATGGAATTGCATTTGGAATAAAAATAAACTTGGCTGCTTTCCTCACGCATGTCTCCCTCTCTCTCTCACTCTCGCTCCCTCCTTGCGCCGATTTTGCTTTAAAGTTTCAATGTCTTGTGCAGGAGTGAAATGAAAACGCCGTCAGCGTTATAACGACCACTGCATAAATGTCTAATAAAACTCTTTAAAAGCAGCTCAGGCAGCTCTAACGGACTGGCAGGCAGGCAGACAGACAGACAGTGACATGCATTTGTGCTCAGCTGCTAAATATAGACCTGGCGTTGTCTAGCTGTTGACTTGATTGAAACTTTGGTTAACCAATAAACTTATGCGGCCTGCTGATGATAAGCCTAATAAACTAAAAGCTTAAGGACAACTCGAAGCTGTAATTTAGCGTCGCTGGACCAACTGGGGCGGAAGCGGAAATTATCTTTGGCAACAATAACACACAAGTTGCTGTGTTTTTTTTTCTAAACTGGCCTGCTCTTCTTGCTTAACTGCTGTTGGCCAGAAATTGGATTTATCTGGTTCGTTAGTAAATTGGTTGTGATAGGCGCGTTGCGACGTTGCGGAGCCGCCAAGTTGGGCGTGCTGCCAACTGCAAGGCAGACAGCTTAAGGCGTTGGCGTGTCAACACTGCTCCAGCACAGTGTGTACCAACAGTATGCGCACTGCCAATAAATACGTGTCTAAATGAAAGTTAGGGCCTAATTATTTATATAAACTTTCTTTGTATAATCAAGTGCGGATGATGTTGTTGCTAAAACTAACGAAATTTCCCACTGTGCAGCAAACTGCAAACTGCTGCAACTCAAAGTGCACTGCCTAGGGCTTACTTTTGGCCTGGCCAACGTTGTACGAGAGTTTTGCAACTTTTTAAGCAGCTTGCTTTAATTTTTTCAACTGTCACATGAACTCTGTCTCTGTCTCGCTTTTACTCTTCCTCTCTCTCCCACTCACTGTCTCTGTCCCAGTCTCTGTCTCTTTCGCTGAGTGCCTCTGTAGCTGAGCAGCTGCAATGTGACTAAATCCTGCAAAATGTTTTTATTAGAATTTTATTACATTTATTCCAGCCAGCGCTGCGCTCCATCTTCATCTGCTGCGGCAATGGAGGGGGACTTGGCCGGCTTTAAGCCGAGCCTTGCTGAGTCTTTCATTATTGACTTTTCGCTGCAGGCATTTCAACGAGTATTTTATTTTGGCTCTGATTTTTATTACAATTTGCATTTGGCGTGTTTATAATTTGCGTAGCAAATTGCGCGACAAAAATTGTGACATTCATGCGAGCAGCAGCGACGACGCAGACGACGACGATGATGAACTGTCCCTCGTGCCAGTTGATTTATGTGGGCGCATCTAGTCAAAGCTGGAGCAAAACAAAGCACAGTTATGAGCAGACACTGGCTACCATTCAACTGCACGGATTAATGAGCCACAGCAGCCAGCTCATTGGAGAGCCTGTCTGAGATCATGTGGCCAGTTTTATGGGCACTCTTGGGGCAGCAGCAGCAGCAGCAGGCGAATGAGCAAAAAATAAAAGCCGCAGGCAGACTGTTTGAGTCTCACAGGAAGTGCTCTGGAGTCCGTTTGTCCAACTGTCTGTCTGTCTGTCTGCCTGTCGGTCGGTCTGCGTGTGTCTTGCTGTGTGCGCTGACGAGGCCGTTGGCTGAAATTAAATTATGCTGAAAAAAAAACAAATGAGCAGACGTAGCAAAGCGAGATAGCAAGCGGATGTGCTGAGACATTGTACGTTGTCCTGCCTGTCATGCGGCCTAATAATGAAATACATGAATTTTGCAGACAATAATCATGGCGGATTAGCTGGAATTATAATGGGCACTCAACAGCAGCAGCAGCAGCAGCAGGAGCAGTGAGGATAATGAAGCCAGGTGAGCCAGGCCATGTTAGGATTAAGGAAACTTTAAGGTTGACTTGAATTTGTTGATGGCTTTAAGCAAAACTATATGAGAGAAATTTCAATTTAAATTATGACTCAACTATTGTTATGACATTGCATTTAATTGCAAGTAATTTATGATGGCTTATTTGGTTTATTTTCTAATCAATTGTTGTTTATTTAACTAAACTGTGTGCTCGCATTTGAAATGTTGCACATAAACAAACATTAAATTCAATTAGAGCAACTAATGACCCTCATGCTTGGCAATTTATGCGCTTGAACAAAATCACAACAACAATGATTATCGGCCAATAAGATTTATTATTAAAACAAAAAACATATGGCTTGTCAAAATATTCCCTAAGGCTGAATTTGTGAATTTGTGTGCATTGCAACTATTTTTAATTATTATTTTGTGCAGTGACTAATAAATACGCTTTAAATTAAGCTTGAACTAAAAATAAACACACAATGAAATTATCAACAACATTTTCAAGCTTTGCTTGGCTTTGTTAGCTGCTGCTGCTGTCCTTGCCAGCTCTGACAGCGTCCTGTTGCTGCTGCTTGCAATTTAATTACAACTAAACTTGTAACACAATTAATTCGATATGCACAACTGGCAGCAGCAGCAGCAGCAGCAACAGCAGCAGCAGCAGCCAGTGTTGTTTGAAAATGCTTGTGTAAAAAGCGTAAAATATTATTTGCATTTTAATTTATTTTTTTTTGGTTGGTCAGTGTACGTCTGTGAAATGTAAACAAAGGCAATTTGCATATTGCCAGAATTTAAAACTCGACATATTTTTGCCAAAAATCAAAAGCAATTTGCGTAACCTTTTTATTTTAGCATGCTCGTTTTAATAATCAAGAAAAAGAGATTCTGACATATGCATATTAATTTAATATCAATTTACAAGCTAAATCGTAAAGTTTAATTTGAATATTGTACGTTAAAATTTAGTTACTTGCCAAGTCATTGCTTTGCTTTAATTTATACAAACATATTAAAGTGCTTTTGGTCCAGCGTTGTGCGCAGTCTTAAACAAAAGGCAAAGCTAATTTATGTAATTGTTTGTAGCTCCTAAAACAGCCGCCAGTGCAAAATTAGCTCGCGAACGCAATGAATCTAATAAAGGAATTACGCCAGACAGCGCTGCTGTCGCCAAGGACTAGGACATTGTCTTAGGAGCGGCAGCATTTGTTTTTTTCCATTACTATTTGCTGTAGTTTCGCAAGATGATGTCGCCAATTGTTTGGCTCGAACGTAATGAGCTGAATATAAAGTGCGGCGTCTGATGGCTCACAATGCCCGCAAAAATTGTTTGCGCTTAGCTGTCACATGAATAATTTAAAGTAATAGTCATAAAGATGCTACAGACAGTTCGCCCAAGGCCTGCTAATAGCTTAAGCAGCGAATTTAATATGTTGCCATGGAAAATGAAAATGGTGCTTTGTTTATAAACTAAATAAACTTTGATAGCGCCCAAAATGAAAAAGTCAACTTTTGCCCTGCAGCCAAAATGTAAACTGTAAACTGTAGCTGTGTCTCAATATTACTTTGGCTAACAATAGAAAATATTGTTGAAGCTTAAGCAAATAAATTTAAGCACATTTTTGCTTTACTTCTGTTCGTTTTATACACAACTCTGGCTTTTCCCGATGTCTATGGCGCAAGGCAGTGCTAAGTGCATGGAAGTTGTACTTGCTGCGCTTTTGTAGTTGCTGTGGCTTTGTTGCGTGTTTGGCTGTGTAACTTTAATTGCAAAACATTTGCAAAAAAACTTGTTCATAAATTTTTACACATACACACTCACACACACACACATGGAGCTAAAAGCAAAAGTGTGTGCTACTTAAATAGCATATTTTAGTGTTTGCTGTTGTTGCTGATTTAGTTGTAAAGTTGTAAGCCGCAGCAGCCGCAACAGCAACAGCAGCAGCAACAGCAGCAGCAGCTTGCATAGCGCTTGGCGCACATCAATAAAGCGAGAATTGTTGCGAAATGTTGCAAAACTGTCGCAGCAACTAAAAGGCAGTCAGGCTAGTCTGTCAATGGGGCGTAGTTGTCGTCGTGGCTGGGCGGCAAACAGCAATGACGACGCGACGGCTGCTATGCAGTGAAAACAATCGAAATTATAGCAAACAAGCGCGTAAACTTTACGCTTTCACTTGCCTATGTGCCTATGTGCATGCCAGGACTCGCCCGGCTGCAGTTTTATTGTTGTTGCGGCTGTTGCAGCTGTGGTTGCCAGTTGGCTGCCTTAACAGCTTCACTTAAATTGCTCGACAAAAAGTGCCGCCAACAGCCCCAACTAATACACACACATACACGTTTGTGCTTTAAATGCAAGGATTTTTTTTTTTTGCAGATTTCACTCTGTGATGGTGCGCAAATTTTCTCATTTGCGTGCACATTTTTTGTAGCATACTTTTTGGGGAGGGTCGCTCAGCCGCAACTAAATGTGTGTCAACAAAAGTTAGCACGCATTGTTGTTGCCGCTGTCAAAGCCATAAATAAAAGCCTTGCGTACAGGCAGACAAAACTGCAATTAGCTAACTAACTGTTGTTGCAAGCCCTTTTCGAATTTACAAAACCAGTTTGACTTGTTTTCAATTTGGTCAGTGGTTACAAACAACTGCAACTGTCACAAGCAAATATAAGTTATTGTCAGTTAATTAGCTAACAAATACCGCTCAGCAGTCACTGATTTGGGTGTGCACAAGTTGCTTCGAACTCATTAATGCAAATGACAAGCTGGATGAGAAAATATGTAAAATGTAAGCGTTTTATTATTATAATTAATATGAACTTTGCATGTAGCAGCCATAAAACCAATAAACGGTGAAGGCCAAGCTGACTTTAATATATACTACGCTCTCTCTCTCTCTCTCTCTCTCTCTATCTCTCTAAAACAGCAACAACAACGACGACAGCAAAAGGTTGCTAACAAAATGGTTGCTGTAATTGTGGCTTTCGCAGCAAAGCCTCACTTTGTTTAGCAATTTGCGGAACGTGTCCACATTGCGTCTTTGTTGCATTAAAAATTCCATTAGCTGCTAACTGTGCGCATTAATTAATATACTTATTAGTGCTTTGAGAGGTACGTACATATGTATATGCAAGCAATTGATGTTGAAAAAGTGTGTTATGTATGTATATAGACTTACCAAATACGCGACCCGCTTCAGCGGCTGGCAATGTTGTTGTTGTTCCTGTGAGCAGCAACACAAAGCCATAAATAATGAGCGCATAATGATTTTGATGTTTTCCTGATATGCGCGGCGTCATTTTGCTGCTTAGTTTACTCTTTACTGTTTATTTATGTTGCAATTTCGTTTCTGTTTGATTTAAAACAATTGTTTTGCGGTGGTTTACGTTACGTTGCGAGTTTTTCTTTACTTTGCACAAAATTCAGTTATGTTTTTGCCAATTCGTTAGCTGCATTCATTAGTTTTGCATTTTAAGTAATCATTGTGTGGCAACTGCAAGAGAAAAGTAAATATGTCTGGTTAGAAATGAGGTAAATAAAGTGCTCCTAAGCCACTCTGGTATAAATGAGCTGAAGCCTTCGTATGTTTCTTATTATAAAGGATGAAAGCGATGAATTAGCGATAACATTTCGGAATATAATTTGAAATTTGCACCTTTATGAACAGATAAATACAATCCAGCACCAGCAATATCAGTTTTTAATAACAAAAAGCCAAATTGCGGTTAAAAGCTTAGTTTAAAAATAATAAATGGTAAATATATCTGCGTTGTCTGTGGGCCACTAAACTTGCCATGGCTGTCGCATTAGAGCTGCGGCTACAAAATTAACCAAAAGATGTCAAGCAGCACTAGCAGGCCACATAAACATCAGAGACACACACACACAGACAAACACACACACACACAGTTGGGCATAAAAAGTTATATGTGCAAAATGAATTTGGCTTTTTTATATCAGCAGCAGCAGCAACAGCAACAACAACAACGGGATACACTCGGAAGTCTGACAACATAAAATGAAGTGAAATCTCAGCTGGTGGTGCCCAGTGAACTTCTGTGCAGCGCGTGGCTGTGCTGCTTGCAACAGTAGTATAAAAATGCTATAGCTGCGCCAACATAAAAGTGAAATGCAGCAGCGGCGGCAGCAGCAGCAGCAGCAGCACCAACATGCAACGCAGCTGGGGGTTGCACATTTAATGCGGCAACAGTTACAACATGCGGCAACAAATGGCAGTGACTGTTGCTGCTGTTGTTGTTTCTGTTGTTGCTGGGAGAGTTTGCTGTTTAAGCAACTTGGCGTGTTGCCTTTTAACTATAAAAACTACAAACCGGGTAGATGTCTTAAAGTTGCTGCCGTGCACAGCAGCAGCAGCAGCAACAGCAGCGGCAGCAACTTGAACAACAACGGAAACTTGCACACATTGCACATGACGTAAATGTTGTGATGGCTTTTAAAAACTTTGCTTCTATATGCTTATACACAGACAGACAGAGAGACAGACACACACACACATGCTGGCGCGTAGTAAGTTTGCTGTAGTTTTTAAATCTTTGCACTCAAAAGCTAATTGGATAAGTGCTGGCGTATAAAGAACGTGTTTGCTGCTGCCACAGATACAACTAAACAACACTCATATTTGTTGGCTCTGCTATTTGCATGGTTTCGGCTTTACCTGTGCTCAGCTAACAGATTGTTGCTGTTAATTAAAGTAACTTTTCAGCACATAAAAAATCTTGTCTTTAGTTACGTTTATGCAAAAAAATGTATATATCCAAATACACATGCACAGGTTGCTGACCATGTTGCCATGTTGCTAGCACAGAAATAGTTCTGTAAACAATTTTCTGTGGTCTGCTGAAGTATTTTTGCATGCGTACTTTTTGTTGTTGTTTGCAAGCAGCTTAAATATTATCTGAACAAAAAACACTCAGTGTGCACGCACAAAGCTGATTTCTATATATAAAAAAAAACACATTTACATTTGCAGCAATAAAAACCAAGGGAATTTTATCAATTAGAGCGCAACAGAAGCAGAGAGCTCGATACACATGTAAAACTGAGTTTGCAACAAATTGAAAGTGATATTTACATTAATAAAACAAATTTAATGCGTACAATTTGTCTGTATTAAATTTATGCAGTCCTTGCTTAAAGCTTAGAGCAGCCCGAGCTTTTCGCGGAAACCCACTAATGGCAACTGTTGCTGTAAGCAAATCCAAGCACCTTAACAACTGACAACTTGTCGTTTGCCACTCAACAAGTCGCTGCCACCTACCCTTGTAGCAGGGTCTAAAGACCAGTTGTTGCAGTTGTTGCGAAGCAATTAAACTGTCTGTCAGCAGTTCAAAATAATTCCAAGCGCGTCTTTTCGCTAGTCATTTACCTCTCTTTGCCCTTGCCTTTGCCTTGCCTTGCCTTTCTGTTCGCGCGCTAATGACGCCAAAGTAGTACAGATGTCAGTAACCCATTTGGCGTTATGACAACGCCAATTCAGTCAAATGTAAGTAAGCTTTTTGTCGAGTGTAATACACATGGAACTAGCAGTGGGCAAGCCAAGCAAGAGTTGCGGCAGTTGTTGTAGTCAAGGCTTACTCAAATGGCTGCAATAGTAACTGCAATAGCAAAGGTTGCTAATGAATAGCTAAGCGCAGTGCGGTGGGCAGTGGGCAGTGGGCGGTGGCAGGTGGGAGGTGGGAGGTGGACCATTGTCGCCCATGAATAAGCTGGACATAGAAAAATTACAAAAAATATGCAGCGACAGTAACAAGAGTTGCATTCGTAATTTACAACTTATTTACGTTGAAATAAAAAATGAATTAAGGCAGCGAAAATCGTGGAGACACGACAGGAAGCGCGCATAAATAAATAATGCACAGACGGCAAGTAGCAAAGCAGTAGAGAAGGAAAAAAATAATAAATGCTTTGACATGTAATAAATGCAGCGAAATAAATGGAAACTTTAATGGCAGTGCCACGTTGAAAGTTAGTTAATTGTAGCGCTCTTGCAATTGCAGCTAATGAAAGAGAATGCTTTGTGCAACATTTGCAAGCACTTTTGGCTGCAGCTAATCAGCAAGCTGTTTTAATTAAAAACTTTTATAAATTTAAGAAATGAAGTTTGCACGGCAGGCAAGTTAGTTAGCCACTGCGTCGGCTGTCTATGCCTTTGATGAAGCAAATTATGCTGCCACACATTGCACAATGGACAGCAACTAGACAACACAACGAGAGGAGGACAACAGCAACTGCGACAATTGTTGCGCCATGAAAACAAAGTTGCAATTTCAAGTAGCCGTGTGGCAACAGCAGCAGCAGCAACAATGTCTTGCACGAGGCTATTGTTCACGTTGTCTTTGCTGTTGCAACTTCACTTCAGCTGGTCTTTGTGTTGCATGCCACTCACATATCCTAATGCTTGTCTAAGCACTTTGTAAACAGAGCTGAGCTTCAGCCGACATAAAGGCCAACAACTAATTTGGTTTTCGCAGCAAATCTAATCTCCAAATCGAATGTCATGTCCAGCTGCTTAAGCATAGTAAAAGCATAGCATACTTTTCGGCGTCGGCTACGTATGTGGCTAACAATGAATTTATTATTTGCTGATGTTTGCAATTTGGGCACGTGCCGAAAATTTTAAAATAGTTGCACCACCACTTCACACACATACAAACACACTGATACACACACATTGTATATGTATTCGCAAGTTCGTGCCCAACTAAAAGCTGCCTTTAACTTGGTTTGTTTTCTTCGTTTCGTTTCGTTTGGTGTTTTTTTTTTCTGGCATTTTTGTGCTTGGCTGCGTTTGTTGACAAACATTTTTGAGTAGGGCAAACATAAAATGAGGCAATCGAGCAGCAGGCCAATGGTCAATGGGTAATGGGCAAGCAGTTGGAGCAACAACAACAAAAAAATCAGCGCAAATTTAGTGGTAAAGTAAATAAATTTATTTTAGTTTCTACTTCAGTTGCCGTAGTAGTTGGTGTTGTTGGTGTTGCTGTTGCCGTTGCCGTCATTTAGGGCCACGAAATGTCTTAAGCCGCTGACTGCTTTTATTGCCCAGCCAAATGGCAAACAGAGAAATATGTACAGCAATTGAATGAGCCAAGCGGCTCTCGTAGTGAAATTAAGAAAAATGGCGCAAAGGGTTCGTCGACGCTTAGTGTTTGTTAAATGGCACATGCACAGTTGATCGAGGTCCTTTTTTGATATTGTTGTTGAGAGCTATTAGTGTGCAAGGGTTCAGCAATTTTAAACTTTCCAAACTTGTCGCCCAGCCAATGAGAAAAGCAGCTACATTTTTAGCTTAAGAGTCTCATCAGCCACTAATTTGGCTAATTAGTATCGAAATCGAAACAGCCGCCAAAGCCAAAAAGACTTAACACAAATTGAAAACGAATGGCGAACTGTTGGCCAAAGTGGGTCACTCGAGCGGAATACCAAATATTGGCCCTAAGCGCTAAGAACACAAAACCAAAATATGCAAATACTGATACATACTGAATATATATATGCTATATGCTCGCTTGCACATGTGTATGTGCGTGTGTGTGTGTGTGTCTGTGTGTGTCTGAAGCTATGGACTGTGGGCGTGTGAACGCATTTGCTGTCTGTTTGCTTGCTTGCCTACTTGCTAGCTTGCTTGGTTGGCCCGGTTACGAGCTTCGAATTTCATAACGCTAAGCGTAAAATTATTGAGCATTTAAGACCAGACCGTGCCCGTGCATACAAAAACACACACACATATAGATATACACTCGAGCGTAATTTTTGGCAGCGCAATTTGCATGCAGCCCGCAGCACATTAAAGTCTGTTTGCTGCTTTCTTTTTGGTGTAGATTGGGCTGTGGCTTTGCTGGCGGCGGCGGCGGCGGCAGCAGCAGATTTGCATACGCGCGCGCCCCGCGGACAGTTAGGTGTCAGCGAGAAGAGTTATGAGTGACGATTTTGGGTCAGCTATACGTATGGAGGAGCAGTTACATGCATACACATGCTGGCTTTCTATATGTGGCCCTATATGTATGAAGGCAGTAATCACCTTTTGTTATTGTTCACTTGCGGGCCTGAGCTACTGGCTCTTAACTGCTGGCAATGTACGATAAAAAACACAACACAAAACATAATATGGAATTCACGCTGATGTGCTGCATCATTTTATTTCATTTCATCTTATTTCTTTTATTCTTATTTTTCTGCTTGCTTTTGCTTTATGGCAACAATCACAATAACGCGCACGGTATTCACTTTTAGACGCACGGGCCCGAGGCCTTTTAAATTGCTTTGGCTTTGGCTTTGGTCGCCTTTAACTTCGGCTCCTTAGCTTCTGCCTACGCTGGCTGTGGCATACGCATATAAATTGCTGAACGCGCACACACGCGACGCGAACGCATTTGGTCCGTCAACGGCTGTGGACACATCCTTACGAGCGCACAACAAATACGAAACTGAAACGCATTCGTTTCTTGCACCACATAAATTCTCAGCACAATCACTACGTACGTGAACGCTGCTCGCTGCTCACCCTTCGTGTGCTCAGGCTTCGTGTGGTGTAGGCCGAAGTGTGCCTAACGCCGCCGTTGAACCTGAACCATCATCGTGTGCCTGACATTATGCTTAGCCCTCTTTTCTGTGCGGGTGTTCGCTTCCTGATTATGCCAAAAGAGAGTGAAAGCAAAAAGAGAGCGCCAACGAGCGAGCGAGCTACCGTTTCGTTTCATACTCCGAAACTCACCACTCACCCGACTCCGAATTAAATAGTTGATAAGCTAGCAATTGATAAGACTCTCGCCGGCACAAACTCTCTTTGCAAAAGAGACTCCAGCGTGACCTGCTCAACAATCTGCTTGTTTACGCTCAAAGCTATTGCTATGGAGCTCAACCAACAAATTTAACTAAAATTGTCAATAAAATTAGTTTTGCGATTTGTAGTTCGACAAACCCTGTATTAAAGTTCGCCGCCTGTTATCAGATGAATTGTTTAGGTAACCAAGATTATAATAAATTAATTATTAAACTTCAAAAAAATATTTATAATCTATTGTGAAGAATATTAGTTGATATTTTTTTACAAAATTCAAACAAAACTTGTTTGTATAGAATGGTAGATACAGTTTTATTTTACAACAATTTTATTCAAACAGTGTTGTGCCATATTCATAATATTCAGAGATATTTTCACAGTAGATAAATTTAATTTTTTTTTTAAATTTAATATTATTACAATATGCATATGTATTATGCGTTATTGGTCCGCAATTGGTAGCAAAATTCCATTGAATCAAAGAAACAATTGTCCTTAAAACAACATTACACAGCAACACAAACAGCTAACGCGTCACAGCAGCAACACTGCTGTTTTCGTCGGCAGCGACGTCCACTGGCTATACGCAAAATATGTAATGTTCACACCGATCGGCATCGGTCAAGGAAATGATAAAGGTTATATTTGATTTATTTGAGATTCTTGGGTAAAAATGTGGCTTAAATCTCTTAGTCTCTCTTAGTCTTATTCCATTTGAAGCCTTCCCTTCAAGGGAGGGAGGGATGTTCAAAAGTTCTTATCGCTCATGCAGACAGACATATATTTTATGGACTCTGACACGCCTCTTTCTTTCTGTCACATACCATACACAGGTTCCCATTTTTATATTTTTTAAAAAATGTCAAAGTGTATAAAAACTAAAATCAACGATATTTTATTGCCCAAAGCCCGTTTCCTTATTAGTTGCTATAAGTTGTTATTAGTTGCTTTAAACTACTACTATATCAGGTTTTCTGGGCATGTTCTTCAGTGAATTGTACAGTTTAATAATTATACACCTTGACATTTTTGTAAAAAATGGAAAGAGGTATTATGAAGTTGTTCAAACGTATGTAACAGGAAGAAGGAGGCACCCCCTACAAAGTATATATATTGTTGATCAGCAAGACAAACTGAGTCTATATAGCCATGTCCGTCCGTTTGTATGTATGAGCGACTGTTTCTCAGCAAGTATAAGAGCTAGAGCAACCAAATTTTGAATATGGGCTCTCCTATACCCAAACCCAAACGCTTTTATTTTATTTCTTTTATTTCCTCCCCCCTCCTCCGCAAATCAAAACGGATTTCACTCATAATATTCAGCAATTAAAATTTATTCAAAAATTTTAAATAAGTCACAAATACGCTTTACTATGTTTTTGACCGATGCCGAGTAAAAAACTTAGGATTTATTTACATTTCAATTTTCAATATAGATAGCGGGGTGCGCTTGCTGACGCGCCATACAAACGTCGCAGGCGTCACTGCTGACGCTACAGTAAAAACGAGCTGTGACGCGTTGTGTGTATGTGTTTGTGAGTGCGTGCGTGTGTTTGATTCGATACCCTAGTCAAAGTGTATATAAAAGTTGGTTGCGCCCAAATTTAATTTGTCCAGTTGTTCTTATATTGTATTTTAAATTATTATTTTTAGATAAATTGGAATTGATCAAATTAACATAAATTTGATTTAATTTTTATGAAAGATAAAGTTAGGCTGAAAACTTTACTTTACTGTTCTTGTTCGTAAATGCGAATTAAACACAATTACTTGTTAGTGTTTAATATTTCTAAATCTAAATATTTCTAAATCAAATACTATGCTATGCGCTATATGTATAGTTATTCTATTATTATTATTAATCATTATTTTTATTATTTTTTGTAATACAATTTGAACATATATTCTGCATCGCAACTTATAATCTTTATGTATAATCTAAAAGTATTTAATCATATCAAAAGTATTTAAAATATGTATATGAATAACATTCTAACCTTGTGTTATCATATAAGCAATATGGAAATTAAAAGAAGTGGACAAATTAAAGTTGGGCGCCACCAACTTTTGATACACTTTGACTAGTGCATCGCAGCAAACACACGCATGCACTTATGAACACATACACACAAAACAGCGGACGCTTCACAGCTCGTTTTCCTGGAGCGGCGAGTCAGCGACGCCGCCGCTGCGTCCTGGCAGCAACGTTTGTATTGCGCATCAGCACGTGCACCCCGCTGTTTATTATGAAAATTAAAAGATGCGAATAAACTCCTACAGTTATTAAACCGAAACTCTTTGGACAATCGGGCGCGGGTAAGTGCCACACAGCATTGAGTTTCGTGTTTTTGTGTTTTTTTTCATTTTAATATTTTTTTATTGCCTAATATCGTGTTTCAATTTGCTACAGTCCAAGGAAAATAAAATAAATAAAATAAAAGCGTTGGGGTTTGGATATAGGGAGCACCTATATACCAAATTTGGCTGCTCCAGCTCTTATAAGTTGCTGAGAAACAGGTGCTCAAACATTCAGACGGACATGGCTATATCTAGGTGTCTGCCCACGCCTCCTTCTCCCTGTTACATACATTTGAGCAACTTCATATAACCCTTTTCCATTTTTTACAAAAATGTCAAAGTGTATAAAAAAATTGTATACAGTTAAATATGCAACTGTTGTACACAGACTTTGGTATCGCTAACCAAGATAATATTAAAGTGACTGTAATTTATGATGTTACTAACATAAGGTATGCTATGTAACATTCTTAATATTGAACCCCTTACATGTTCAGCACTTCATCTACAGTTTATTTCATGAAGAACAAGCGATAGTAAAATGTTAGCAGGTAACATATATTAACACAACATTAATGTGCTTGCGTTAAGGAGAACGGCGGACACAACCCGCTTACTAACATTTTCGAAATTGATAACAGCTTTCTTAACGGGGCGTTCGACTGTTACGTTCGACTGTATGTTACATATGCAGTACGTATGTTATGAGGAATTGAAGAGCAATCCTAGTAGCATATAACATTAAAGTCTGTTTCAATATGATTTTATAGAAGAACGCTGTTTTTCTTAGACATTCAAATATAAAAAGCACTACATGATATAAAGTTAAATTAAATGTGTTGTTATGCTTTAAAATTTCATCCTTCAATGTTCCTACATAATAGGACTGAATGCAAGAGTTTGTATACAATTTTCTATTGGACTACTGATATCCTGTTAGCGTTAAGAAACAATTAACTAACAGCATGTTAATGCTGGGGTAGTGGCCTGCTCAACAGAGTACATGTAATATTGTCACATGCTATGTTACTTATAAAAGAAAACATTGGTTCTGCAGAGTGGCAGCTAACAGATTTGTTTGTTGCTAGTGTAATACAAGGACAGGCTTCTTTTAACAGAGACTCATAACATTAACAGTTTCGGCTAACAGTTGGAGAAAAGTACTCGTAACAGCGATGATACAAAGCCTTCACATTTATAACATAACATTAAAAAAAACATAGAATATGTTTAACAGCTAAAACGACCCCTTTGATTGAACCGCACTTCTACCACAGGGATGTTAAATGCTGCTTAAAAAAATTGTATATGAAAATGCTAAAATATATGTACATACATATATCCTGACATAAATTCATTACATTAGATTAGTTTATAATTTTTCCAAATTTCGCCGAAATTAATATATTAAATATTAGTATTAAAAATATGAGTTGCATGGAACCCAGGCAAGTTAGTTACAAAAACTAAAATTCCATTAAATTTTTGCGAAAATAAATTAAGGTAAATTAATTAGAGCACCTGCAATTGTCGCGTTGGCGTATCGGCGACGCCTCTCTGACAGGCTATGGCAATTTAATTACAATGAGCTGCAACATAAATACAAAATGCGCTTGCAACCCACCAGCTGAGCTATTAACAGGCACACACCCCTAACTATGAACTCACCCACCAAACTCGTTGTTTGACCATGTTAGCAGTCATGTTAATGAGAAGCTGGTGCTGTTGTTGTTGTTGTTGCTGTTGCTGTCGTTAAAACCGTTGTCAACGCCTCTGCAAGAAGTCAGTGCAGGCAGGCAGCCAACCCTCGGAATGGTTGGCCAACTACAATTATGGCAAAATTTAAATTGCAAAAAATTGCAACAATGCAGCAGGGAGGGAGAGCAGGGTGCATCAGGCGTAACCGAAACTAATTCGCAACAAGCGCAATAAAAATTATGAACAATAGCTTAAATTAGGTATGCTAGAGGCTGGGCATCGACAAACTCAGACACAGATGCACGGAGATTCAGCGAGATATGATTCAGTTGCAGTTAAGGGAGGATCTAAGGACTTACTTGCGGTTGTACACGGCATTGACAGCGTAACGAAATGTTAACCAAAGCGTAACAAATGTACGCGTGCTAAGGTTGCCAAAGACCAGATAGGCGGGGTTAACTACCATTGTGACTGTCACAGTGACTGCGACTGCGACGGCGACTGTCAATTGGGAGCAACACTTTCGCTGCAGCGGGAAATGCCGGTTTTAGCCCTGCGGCGTGCCAAAGTTCATGGATCCCGCCAAGCACAAAGTTTAATTAGCAACTTTTTGCCATCCAAGTCTATGTGTGTGTGAGTGTGTGCGTGTGTGTGGTGTTTGAGGGTGTGCAAGCTGAGTGGCTGGTACTGCTGCAGCTTCCGCTGCTGATGGTGATGCACCTTTTGGCTCCCGGGCTCATGCACATGTTCATCGTAAGCTGATAGCTCTCCGGTTTCCTTCACTTCACTTCAATACACTACACTACTCTCTTGCTCGCTCTCACGCCCTCTTAGTCGCATGCATGTGTGTAAAAAACTTGCGACGCTGCGCTGTCGAACAAGCAAGGATAAAGGATGCTGCTGATATTGCTCCGGCTGCTCCTGCTACTGCTGCTGCTGCTGCTGCTGCCGCTGCTGCTGCCGTCGACGAGGGCGAATGACACTTGACAGTGATTTATGGCCGAGGCCACTGATAACCCGGCGAAATTGGGCGGCAAGTGCAGATCTGGGTCGGTCACAGAGAAACGCGAGCTTTTGCGAGCACTGCTCTGATTTGCTCACCCCTCCTTGCCCTGCCCTCCCCTCCTCATGTCGCTGCCTCATTTATCAGCTCGCTTTGTTACTGAATTTGTTGAGTTTTTTCTCCTGCTCGTTTGAGCTCATGAAGTATTTTCATGCCGCAAATGTTGCAATTTTGAGACCAAAACGCTCACATGTGCAATCATTTTTTATCGCAAATCTCCTGACCCGCCTGAAATCGGAAATCTGAAATCTAAGCGCCTGTCACATGTTGCCCAACAGGGCGTTAAACTGCCAATGCCCTAAGATAGCCTAGCCACAGCCGCTGCAGCATTCAACGCCATTAACCTTCTGTCAATTTCAATAAGGCAAATCTCAAAAGCAAAAACGCAGCCCAAGTCAAATCTGCTACAATTGGCTGTAATGACATATTGTCAAGTTATATACAAATATCTGATAAAATATGCGCTTCGTTGCTTATAATGGCAATTGCAACACATGCTACACTCTAGTCATTAGTCAGGGCAAGAAATGTAGATAGAAATGTTTTTAAAATTTTAAATTAAATATTAATTTTAGGCAGGGTAAGAAACTCTTTAGTGAGAAACTGAACAGAGACTCCACCAAGTGAAAACAGCCACTGGACCTAGAAACGAAACCCTTCTCCGTCCTCAACCCTATCTAGCAAAACAGTTTTAAAGAGTCGTCTTTATGGGTCTGAGTGCTTTCGACTGCGGTCGGTCCTGACTAACCTAACTTAGCCTTTAGGCAAGCACCGGAAATAATATCATTTTTGAATATTTTAAGCAAGAAACTCAAGCACATGAAAATGATGCTTAGATGGCAGCAAATCATACTCTCAAATAATATTTGTACTTCCTTAATTCTTATTTAAAACATAACGAGTATTGAAAATTGAAAGCTACTTCTTAATATTTTATTATCATGTACGGTCAGTGGTTTTAGCAACTACAACACGCACAACTTGATCATCAAAATAGTGATGGGTTGTTGGCTTTGTTACGTTGGCGCAGCGCTTGTTGCCATATCCGTTTCCGTTTCGTTGCATGTCTACATGTTCCGTTGTTGTGCTGTCCTGTTTGCCAGGACGCAGTCCTGTCGCACATAAATCGTTTAAAATAAAGTGATAATTGCATTTGTGTTTCATCTGTCAAAAGGATTCTCTCTCTATATATGTGTGTGTATGTGTGTGTTCGTGTGAAACAGTCAGTGTGTCTGAGCGGGCACTTGCGCGACATTTTATGAGTGTCGCCGCCATATGAATAATTGCGATAGCAGCCAATTTGAATGCCATAGCGCCGTCTCTCACTCTCCCTACCCCGCTGCCCTCTTTTGGGCTTACTCGTTGGCTAGACAATTTTCGGGGGTTGTCAATGTTACTGTTGTGTGCCTTGTGTCCTGTGTCCTGCGTCCTGCGTCTGTGTGTTAATTTCCAGTGTCACTCTGAAGTGGATTAAAGTATTTGCGTCAAACTTACACCCCGTCCTCCTTTCGGAGCGGCAAGCGGCCACCCCTCCAAACGAGCACTGAGCACAGAGAGTCAACAATTGCAGCCTGCACGAGATTTGTGGAGTGCAGAGAGATTGCTACGCACTTTTTTACCTCCTACCTATGCCGGCGCTGATTAATGTGCGAAGCCCCGCCGTGTTGCGCAATGTGTCCTGCATCCTTTGGCTCTGATTGCGCCTGTGTGTGGCGTGTGAAGCGACCAAGTGCGCTAGAGAGCGGCGAACCCTCGTCGCCCAGCAATTGAAACGTTAAGCAAATAGCATTAATATTTATATTGTTTCTGCCATCGGGGTGCACTGCACTCCTGCACTGCAAGTCGCTGTCAATTGCGGCGTCGAGTGTCGCAGCAGCAGCAGCAGCAGCAGCAGCGAGCCATTATAAGAGCTGGAATTGAATGCGAATGCAAATAAGAGATTTATATAAAAAACGTAAATGTTATTATTAATGCCACAGTTGCCGCCACATGTGGCAAATTAGGCCGCTGGCAATGCCAACTTGACTGCTCACTCAGTCACCCAGTCACTCAGTCAAGTTAAAGACAATCGCGTTGCACACTTTCAATTTTGATGGCGTGCCTCATCAATATATGCACGATATGTCGCGGCCTTGCCACGTATTGCATTTGGGCGGCTGCTAATGGGGTTCAGGCTGCTATGAACTTTGCGTGTCCTGGGCTGTGACTGTGGGCCCATTGAAAAAACGTGTCGATTTGATGAATGGCGTTTATTAAGTAAACAGCTCAAGCTATTTGCGGCCTAATTGCGGCTCATGCATCAACGTGTTGTGGCAGTTAAATGGCTTATTAATATTTAACGAGCATTCAAGTTAAAAATAAATGCCAACAGAAAACATAATTGCACTTCAAATAAATTAAACACAGCTCCACACAGCAACAGCAACAGTAGCAGTAGCATGCCAAGGAATCACATGCTTAATTGCTGGCCATTTGCCTAATTTCGACAGCGTAGTCAGTTTGACGTACCCCAAGCGGCATGCAACCACACACGTTGCATGTCCAGCAATACATAAGTTGAATGAAAAAAGTGTGAGAGTGCTTGTTGAGCAAAACATGGGAAATAACTGCACTTGCGCGGTCCTTTAAGTGCTCCATATGGGAAATGAATTTTATATTTTGCATGCGGCACGCGCCACGCGTCTCCCAGCCCCACCTCCTCGTACGAAATTTGAGCTTTACATTAAAAGCTAACTAAATTATGGTTAAAAGCAAGTTTAAATCATGCCAGCAAAGTGCTGCTATTAAAGCGAAAGTTGCTTGTAAAATGTTTCATTTTTTAGCAGAGCAGCGGTGCAGCCGATCTGATCAAGAATTCTGCACCAATAGACTTCAAGCCCCTTCAAACAAACCTCTGGAGCTAGGTCAGTATGCAAGAATAGATTTTCCTAGCTCATTAGTATTGCATCTGTGCAAACAATTCCTAATTATTGGTTCGCGTGGCGTTGACTTGGTTTCAGCCATTGATCAGCCTTCTAGTGAAATATTTTATTATATTAAAAATCACGTTAAAAACCAGGTCATCCACAATGACCTTGGAGTACAGAGTGTAACAGAAGAAATCAAGAGGCATAGCACAAAATACCAGGAGCGGTTGGATAGGCACATTAACGCACTGGCCGTTAATCTCCTAGACAACAGCCAGCACCGAAGAGGACTGAAAAGATACCACCCACTTCACCTTCCTTTTAGGCCACCTAAAAGTGGAGTGGTAGCCAAAAATGTCAAAGCCCTTTAAATATAAAATTACCATAGTATTTACTTATTATCCCATAGATAGATTGTAAATAAATACATAAAAAAAATTTGTATTTAATGATTAAATAAGTGAATATAAGCTGAGCTTCATCAGATATAAGCACTACTATTATTATATTTATATTTATTATAAATGTCAACTATGAACAGTCGACGGTAAAAAAAATGTTTACAAAAAATATCTAAAATTAAATTTAAAAACAGACTTTTTTGTACATATTGTATATATGACAGACTTTATTATATATTCAACCCAGAAGCTACAGCTGGTAAAAAATCGTTTTTCTAACATCTTAAATAAAAGAAATAAATATAATTTGTTAGATGATAAGTAGATATAGATACAACCGCATCAATGATACGAGCGCAAGTGCCACGCTGCGCTTTTTAATAATAGAGTCTAAGTAAAGTTGCCTATTATAGTTTTATTTCGTATTTAACACACACATTCGCGTTTTGCATTTTTGAGTTTTATAATTTTCAACATGCACATTAAAATCCAGCGGCACTTAGCTGTTGGCAAACAATTTTAACAGTTGCTACTCTCAAGCCTTATGCCTCATGCTTCATGCCTCATGCTGCACATTGCCATCATTTACATTTTTTTGTAGATGGCAACTCATAAAAATTAAATAAAATATGCATTATGTACAAAAAGTTTAACTAAAAGTGCGACACACTCGTTGCGAGCTAACAAACTCATTTCAATGCAGCCTCCCTCACACACTCACACACACACACACACGCACATACACACCCGCAGACAAGAAGTAACTGTAGTTATAATAAATACATGTATGCATGTTACGTATGTATGCAGGACAGCCACGCTGACATTATAGAAATCCCGTTAAACCCACTTAATTCAATAAAACACCTTTCACACACTTGAAGCTAAAGCCGACAACAAACTATAACGCTTAGCGTAAGCATGTGAGTGTGCGAGTGTGCTAGTGTGAGTGTGAGTAGGTTGTGCGCCAAAAGCTACTTCATAGCTGCAATTTACGTTTAAAGTTGCTTAAAGTTGCTAACGACAAAAGTTATAATTGCATAACGTGCTCACCAAAGCAATGGCACGCGGGAGGGCTGCTGTAAGGACTCTAAAAGTGTGTATGTGTGACACACACACACACACACACTCATGCATATACTGCGTAGTGTTGCAACTAAAATGCTGCATTTGCTACTGAGGCAGCATATGGCAACCGGAAATGAAACGTAAATCAAATAAGTAAGTAGCGTAAATGCGCGCAACGCACATACACACACACACACACACACAGAGACGCACACGCACACTCACACGCATACACACATGGGCTTGCTGCTGTAGTTTTGCCGTGTCTTGGACCAGAAGAGTGTATTGTCATTAGCGACAAGGACGAGACAGCAACGACGACATTCACAACGACAACAGCAACAGCAGCAGCATCAGCAGCAGCAACAGCGAATCTCAACAGCTCTAGAAATTGAAAAGTTGTCGTCAAGTGCATTTTTCATGAAAGTGGCAGCACTCATTGTACAGTTTTTTGGTAGCTCCAAAGCTCTAGAAGTAGCAGCAGCAAGCATTTGAAGGAAATTGTTCATATTATAAATAAAAGCGGAAAATGTTGCGAGCAGGGCAATGACGGATGTGACACGCCCAAAGACGCATGTCCTCTGAATTTTGTGCTCCTTCCCTCGCTTGCGTCTGCCCATGCGAAAGTGTCAACGGCACGCAAAGTCTAAGCAAGCGGAAGAGTCATCGCAGCACCAAATGTTTGTGTGTGTGTGTGCTTCGTGGGCGTGTCTAACGCCCGTCAATTCTTTTTGGCATTTTCATTACGTTCAAATGCGTTACTCTGAATTAGAAACATTTCATTTTTACAACTATTTCTTGTTGAATGCTGTGTGTCTTCGCTTCCGTTTGTCAGCACTCCGGCCGACCGAACCGCCCTCCTCCCCCCGAAAAAATCAAGCAGGCGTGCCACGAAGGTGTTGAAAGTGTTTTACGTCTTAATAGCCATTTGCCGGGCGTCTGCTTCGCTTGTGTATTACTTTTTTCTTTTTTTTTTTTGTGCTCCTTTGCTTGATGTTACATTATTCTTCACTTTTGCTGGCTTTGACACACGCTGTGCTTCGCTTGTGTAGCTGTTGCTTTTCTATTTCCGCCGCGTGTGACTCCAGTTGAGTTACATTTTTCCAAAAATTTTAATTTACTGTTGAGCTTGCTTTTCTGTGGGTCGACTTGTGTTAGGGTTGTGCCAAAAAGGTTTCGCTGCTCTGCTTTTGTTTAGATTGAGGATTCCTCAATTAACGCTGCTCAGGGCTGTCCAAATTGAATTTGTGAACTTCATCAAATTTTCATACCCCTTTTATAATTAAGTCCTGAATAATGCAAGCGGACATATTTTCAAACCGGATTAGCTGGCATCCGTGGTTTGTTAATTTCTGAACTTAATACTCGTAAAAGTCAATCCTAATCGATTGATTTGCTCTTGCGAGCGTTTACTGTACTACCAAATTCAATTGATACAGAGCCAGAGCTACGTTCGACCAATCCAATTATTCAATATGATTAAAATTGAATGAATTTTTGAATGCAAGAGATATATGTATGTTATATGTTCATTAAAGGAGCTTGTTGCGCGTGGAAATGTCTGAGCTCAATTCGCAGAATTTAAATTTCAAGCGTACAAATGAAAATGTTTGTATATTTACCCACATTTATAAATAAGCATATTTATGTATACGAAAGCACCAGAGCTAAATCCGCTTAGCAAATTGTAAACATAGACGCATACACACACGCACGCACACAGATGCGTGTGTTTGCATTAGTTTTAGTATATTTGACATGCATTTGGCAAATCCAAATATTTAGTAATTCACATGCAATTTAAATGCCATTTGCGTTGTAATTCGCAAATAAAAATAAAAAGTTTATTCAAACATTCATCATTTAATTAACTGCACCAGCAAATACAAAATGAGGCCAAGCAAAACATAATTTCAATTTCCGTTGCAATTATCTGTTTTGTGTGTCCCCAGTTTAGATTATTTCTGTTCTTGTTATTGTTGTTGTTTGGTAGCCCACTAACGCTAAAATATTATAAATTAAATGTAAAAATTTGTATGCAAGCTATTATTACTAAAAAAAAAAACAACCTGCACTCATTATGTTTAGCACTATTGCATGCATTTTTGGTTAGATTTTAATTCATTTGCTGGCCACACTGCTGAATTATATAATTTACAAATTCGGATGCATACTAATACAAAGTTTAGTAGAATACAAATTTGACAAATATGCCAACATTTAAAAATGTACGTGCAACTCTTCACTTCACATTTCGCAGAGTAACAAAATTATTTTACTTAATCTGAAAGCTCTAGGCTTGAGCGCTCGTTAGCTGAAGTATAAAACGCACATACACACACACACACATATATAAGTAAGCATATAAATAGCGTTAATTGTAGGGGCGTGATGTCTTGAATTTTTTGTTGTCAAATTAAAACATTGATGGTCAATAAAGCAGCCGTCAGTGCTTGGCTTGGCTTGGGTTGGCTTTAATGTGATTTTGGTTCGCTTATTGCGTATACGCACCATTGCGCGCCGTATGAATGTAACGGGGCGGAACTGTCAAATCATGGCTCTAGTAGTGGCGTGATTCCGTCTATCATTTGAGCCATCTATCAATTTAGATAGCAAGCGCGCACATTATGCGCTGATACAGTAAACGAGCAGATTTCTCATCAAAGCGAGAGCGACTGCGAGGCAGCAGAGAGTCGCTTGACAATCAAGTTTTGTATCTTAATGAAGTATCGATTTCTCGAATTTTTTTCCAATTCTCCGTCTCTCTATTACTTACACGTATTTCTTTTGTGTGTGCGTACGCCTTGCGGCGAAAATTCCTCAGAGTCATGTAAATCACTTATTATATTCGCCTGTTGTCTGTGTCTGTCTCTGTCTCTGTCACTGTCTATGGCTTTCACTTGACTGTTTGTCTGTCTGTCTGTCTGACTGAATAACTGTTTGTTGTTGCTGCTGTGTTTTTTGCTTGTTTGCTGTGTGCAAATCTCTGAACTTAATCTGAAATTAGTTTTAAGCTCGTTACGAATTTTACCCACTAAATTGTCATAATGGCAAATAACAACGGAAATAATGACGTAACGGCAAATGAAATCAGGCATTGAACCAATATAAACGCATATAAGTATGCGCTGCTCATATCTATGCATGTATGCGAATGTTCCCTTTGCTGTCCCTTTGTCGAAACTAAGCTGAACCGAGCATGGTGGCGTATACGTGATGACTTTGCAAATGCCAATTCGCCAGCACGTATGCGTGTGCTTGTGCCTGTGTCAGTGTCCGTGTCCGTGCTTGTCTCTGTGTCTGTGCCTGTATCTGCGTTGAAGGGGGCAATCATATTGAAAGCTAAGCGCATAAAAAGTGTATGCTATATCTGCTGTGATATGCGTTATTTGTATTGAATGACCAGAGGGATTCACACTGAGCTCTGATAAACGCAAATGTAATTTGCAATAATTTGTTTTCGTCAGACCCCTAACGCCCCAACCCCGCCGCCCAGCATAACAAGTTTAATAATTGAATAGCCCAAACGGGTGTGCATTTCTTTAGCTGTTATCGGCCTCAAGTTAAAGCTGCATCTATATGCAATCCATTTCAACTGCGAAGCTGCTGTCGGGGCACTTAAACAAATGAAGCTGTCGCCAGCGCGTTATTTATTAGCGCTGCTGCTCAGCCATTTCAGCCTTAAATGCTTTTTTATTAATTTGCCTTGTGGCCAAAATGCACACACACACACACACGGGGACAGACTGAGCGGCAGTGACAAGGCAAAGAGCAAGTTGAACCGCAAGAGCTTGCCTTGCCTGGGTTCATTGCAAGCTGAGGCTGCTGCGCAGCTTATTTGTCTGCACACACACACACTCATATATATAGACGTCAGTGTGCGTGTATGTGTGAGTCTGCTCATCGTATGTTAAAGCTCTTTGTGATAAGTTTTCGCGCATCGCTTTGTTTAAAATGTTCCGGAGTCCTCCTGTTCAGGAAAATGTGGGCGGGGCACACCCACACACACACACACATTGAACGCTAATTCGCAGCGGGTGACAAAGTAAATTATGATATTCGTTTGCCGACTAACAGACTGCGTGCACTTCCTGTCTGCGAGTATGAATTTTTCCTCTGATTTTTCAGATAATTTCTCCTTCTTTTATTTTTGGCTGTCCAGCAGCTTGGCTAAGAGGGCATGCCCGGCTTCCCTTTCGGAGCCGACTGCGACGCGTGATTTGTTGCGCAGCATTTGTCGCGCCTACCCACGCCCCCAGGCTAGGCAGCGCTAGAGAGAGCTTAATGCAAGCCAACCCACATGGCTGAGCACTTGAAAGTTTGCGTATCTGTTTTTGAGCTTCTTAATGGAAAGTTTTGGGTGCGCAAAATTTACGATATACCGAGGTCTGGCAACCGGCGGCGGCTACACCAAAACCGGCGTCATGTGAAGATGCTAGATAGGCAAATGAAAAGATGGGCGTGGCAAATAGAGTTCACTTTAAGTGAATTAGTTGCAGCGCAGTTTAAGTTTCCGGCAAGTTTCGTACCTATCAACTACTTGTCACATCGTTTCGCATTTGAATGCCACTTTGATGTCCAGTCCACCAACTAGCTAACAAAATTAGAAAACAGCTTAGCAAACACGCAACATGTATTTGCATCTGTGTGTAGGCGTGGGTGTAAGTGTGGGTATGTGTGTGTGTGTGTGTGTGTGTATTTGCTTTTGGTCGCTCGCTGTGCGCTAAACTTCAAATTGACTTGACTTGAAAGAAAGGTTCGAGCAAACTTTGATAACTATTTAAGACATAATTTGGCAAATTATTTTCTTCCACACGGGCGGACGAGCGAGCTAGCTCAGACCCTAGTCCCAGAGCCAGCTTAATGTCTCACAAGTAAATATTATGCAAATGAGCGCCTAGGGGGCTGGTCGGGCCACGCCCATTACCTTAGCATACAGTTTCACGAAGTGCTCGTCCAAGCAGCTGCTTAGTTAACCCGTTGCAGCGAAAGTTTTTCCTCTATTTTTTTGAGGAACAACAAAAACAGTGGCAGCTACAGCAGTAGCAGCCGTATGTCCTTGCCATGCCTGTTAGTTTTTTTTAATCCTTAGCTGGTTATTAATTTAATCGCACAGCTGCATTTTTCAGCGTGCGTGTGTGTGTGTGTGTGTGTGTGTGTGTGTGTGTGTGAGTGTTTGGGAAAGTTGCCACTGGCAGACTGTCAGCGGGCTTGACAAACGCTTGACACATAAATCTGACGTTGGCTTTAATTAGTCCGTAGATTGGTTGGCCAAAGTAACAACTTTCACTTGAAATATTCATAAGCTACTTTTGCGCACAAATTTGAGCGCTGCCTGCCTTTTTGCACCGTCTGCCTTGCTAAATTATTCAATACGCAATGCGCTCTATGATTTATTATCAGTGCAAGGATTAAGTAACGTTTCATGTTTGTCAAAAAATAAAACAAATATAAAGCTATACTTACACTTTAAAATTCACAAAATACTTTGCAGCAGTTCGATTTTCAATTCTAAATTTAAGCCGCTTTAAAGAAAACAAACCATTTGGAACCATTTGAGTGTAAATTCTCCACGCTTACTTATTAAATTGCCCGCCAGGCTGTCAGCTTGCGTAACAGAAATAAATGTGTGTACCATATATGTTGCTGTATTTGAATAACATTATGTTTTAGCTGATTTGCGCTCTCGCATGATTTATATTTCCCGTCTGACTCGCATTTGCCATCGCGTGGCAAAATGCCTGCAGGAGCTTCATGTTTTATATTTATTTGCCTTCATTTCTTTTAACATAATTTTTAGCCAAAGCGATTCCCGTTGCTGCCAGACTGTGCTATGTCTAAAATCAATAATCAAATCTTTTGAAGCGAACCTGTCGACGCAGTGAAATTCATCAACAGGTTAACAAGTAACATAGCAGCTGTCAGGCTGCTAACGAGGTGGGCGGCAAGGACATTTGCTGCTCATTCATTTATAACAGGACTTTTCATATATCGAAAGCAAATTTTACAAGCTAACAAAATCATTTTCTGCATCATTAACGTTTTTGTGTTTCATATGCAAATTACCGTCCACAAAAGCCGCAGACATCCGTCCAAAGAAAGTCAAACTTTTGCCCCTATCCCAGTGTGTGTTTGTGTGTGTGCGCGTATGTGTGTGACCGCAGCATTAGTTAGGTTCAGTGCACACTCTAGCAGTGGATAGACCCTTAAGTCCTTCAAATGCCTGACTGACTGACTGACTGGGCTAAGCTTGGCTGGGTTGGCTGGCTGGCTGGCTGGTCGTCTGGCTAGTTATCAATGTGCCCGACCCTCATTCAGCGCCGCATTATTCGCACGCAATGAGCCTTGAAATTTAGTTTTCAGTTAGTTTTTACGTACAGGCTTCAACTACTTGCTGCTGCTGCTGCTGCTGCCTGCTCTGCTCTGGACAGTTGCCGAAAAAGTTTTGCATATGGGAGTGACAGCCAGGCTTGATCATTTTTCATGCTGCTGTCGCGAGCCCTAAAGCGAATTAATGTTGCATACCTTAAGGCGCTGCCAACAGCCAACAAATGCCTTGTGGCATGTAAAATATAAATGCATACGTGTGCATGTGTGTGTGCGTGCGTGTTGTTCATTAAAGCCAATTAATTGCTACAAAGGTAAGCTGGTTGCCGCAGACGTTGCACGAAATTCCATTGCTCGCATTTTCATTCAAATAGTCATTAATTAATTGTAGTTAAAATCATTTTGCACTGCTGCAGTCTTAAATTGGCGCACAGCTCCCTTTGTCCTTAAGCCATTGCCACAACAATGTGCGTTGGTAATTAACATGAATGCATAATTATAGCAAGCGGTTGGCAGCTTACATTAAAACAAAAATCACACAGAGACCAAGAAACCATTGAATACTTTAAAATGAATTCCAGCACACCAAGTGCAGCAAATTAGGCAACATGCAGATCACAAATATAAGTTTCCCCACACACACACAAGCACACAGCCACACGCACTTAGGCAAACTGTCAACGCGTTTGGTAAACAAATATTGAAGAGTTTGACATGCAGTTGAATTTTGTGGCACACACACTAACACACACATAAGCACACACACTAACAGCTTGACAGCGCTGACGGTGTGAGAGCAGCTAAGTGACATTTGAGTGAAAGCATTGCCCTTGCATATTAAGGCGTGGCAGCATGCTGCTGTCTGTTTGTATATATATATATATATGTGTGTGTGTGTGTGTTCCAAATGGTAAGCCAACAAATATTTATCTATGTCAATGGCCATTTTGCCAGAGCCTGCCAATAAAATTTCCATTGCTGTCATTGCCAGCTTAACAGCAAAGTGAACAACAAACGTTAGTCACTGCAGCTCTGTGTATCTGTATGCGTGTGCGTGTGTTCGTGTGTGTGTCTATGCCATACCGTTTGTCACTCGGACTGTTTGCAGTGGCTTTGACAATTGATTACATATGCACAGTGTGCGCAATTATGTCAATTAAATGAAAATTACTTTATGCTCGTACTGTTACTTGGCCCAGCTCACAGACACACACAAAGACCACATTATACTATTTGCATGTGTGCGTGTGTGTGTAGGTGGCAACTACTCTTATCTTGAGTGCATGATGCCACACCTGAAATCAGCTGAAGCATTAAATGTTTGCATGCAAAGTATCAAACTAATTGGCATTATTAATCGAGAATCAATTCAAGCGACAACCAAAAACCGCAACGAATACACACACAACAGAGAGACATACGGTCGGACGGACGGACGGACGGACAGACAGACAGACAGACGGATGGACGGATGGACGGACGGACATGTTTGCCATAATTAGCATTCAATTAGCCGAAATATTGCAGCAGCAGCTTTTGTATTTGCATCTGTGTAATTGCGCGTGCATAAAAGTTTTGTTTTATTGCCTAATCAAGTATTTAATAATTAAAGCGACATAAACAGCCCCAACAACAAATGACAAAAGTTACGCACATTAGATGCACGGCTAAAGATACAAGTTGACATGTGCCTGCCTGCAAGTACGATTGTCTGCTCCGCTCCGCTCCGCTCCGCCCCGCTCAGCTCTGCTCTGGCGCGTGTGTTAATGGCAAGAGCGCTTAATGTTTCTAGTCACGTAATAAATCTAAATCTGTACGCTGCGTCGCTGTCACTTGCGTTTTATGATTTAATTTGTAATTTACTCGTAGTGCTGCGACTGAGCAACATGCCCCATATTGTTGCTGTTGCCATTGCTGTTACTTTTGCTGTTGCTATTTTCCTCGCTTTTTTGGCAGTTGACTTGTTTTGTTGTTATTTTTGACAACGATGCCGCTGGGCCCAGTCATAATAAAGAAAAAAAGAAAGAATATGTTTTTGCTAGCAACGTACTTCGATTATGACAACAGTTAATATTTGTACGGGGAGCAGTTGTTAAATCTTGCTCTATTAAATTAAAACGAGCAGCAGCCAGCGCTGCTGGCTTAAAGCTTCATATTTTTCCTATAGATTCGCTTCAATCCACTTTGCATATTTTCTTATCAGGCACACAAATTTCGGTTCAGCCCAAAGGCTTAGGAATATAATAAACGAAGCGAGCACACGAATTCATTTTAGCTTCGCTGGCAAAAGTAAATTTACCTTTTTTACAGCTGACCACGCCCACATGTTAAGCTTTTGTTGTTGATGTAGCAAAGCTGCCTTTTTCACGCTCTGCTGTGGAGAAATTTGCACATTTTGTGTTTCTTTCTTTTAGGCACGTTGTCTAGTCTGCCTTTCTGCCTGCCTGCTTCGTCTGTCTGTCGGTCTGTCTGGCTGTCTAGTAACGCTTGCTTTCAACACCTACGAGGCACATGCATTGGGTTATGCAGTCGGGAAAAGGCTTTTATTGTTGGCCATGACCAGACCTGATCCTGGCGCATGCCTTCAGCTCCAATCGTAACTCGGCCTGCCAGAGTTTAGACTCTGACATATTGCAGTTGCCTAAATAGGCAGTAAGCTGCGATTATACCATATACTACTGCATGTGTGTGTGAGTGTGTGTGTGTGCATTTCAATCTTTTGCTGTTGGCTTTGCTTTAGCTTTTGCTTTAGAGTGCGCGTGGGCTGGCTAGACACTTCCGTTGCCTTTCACGAGCCGGAAGCTAAGTGCACTAAACGATTTGCTTGTTTCGCCTGCCTAAATATTTCAACAGATTGACCGTTTGAGTAGAACAAGTGCATTTTGCATACATTTCAAATTAAGCGATCTTGTATGCATATATTGCGTATACGTCACGTGTCTCTGTGTGTATGTGTGTGTGTGTGTGCAACGTGCAAATGAATAGTGCACTGTAACTCAAGCCATTTAGCTAAAGCACTACTCTGGTCAGCTATTGTGGCGTTTATTAATGCGTTGCCCGAGCTCCACTGATATATGTAGAGATATATATAGTTTGTTTGTAGCTAGCAGCTGGTCAAGAGCCTGGGCATTTTATTGCATTGTCAATTTAATGGTGTGGAAATGCTTTACACGAGAAAAGTTGCTACACATGGGCACATAAACAAGACAGACACAGAGCTTTAAGCCGAGTGATAACTAAGGCAGTTAAACGATGTTCAATGCCTGAATACGCCCCACAACAGTATCAACTGACTTGGCCTATAGCTCTTCTTCTTCTTCTTCTCCCAGTTGTTGCTGTTGTTATTTTTGTTGCTATTGCTAGTAAGTAAAGTAAGCCAAACGTTTAATGCCTGCACAATATTTATTGCCATGTTTCATATTCGTATAAACTTGCCTTTTTTGCCCTGGCAAGTAGCCGCCTCCCGCTCTCTCTTTCGCTCTCCCTCTCTCTCTCTCTCTCTGTCTCAGTTGTGTGCTGCGTCTGAGCCTGCATTGTTTAGTTTTGTACTTTCACTTGGCACTGTTGCTGCCATGTCAAGCGATTTATAAAATGCCAGAACAACAAGCCTTGCTGTTGTTGTTGCTGTTTTTGTAACTGTTGTGGCTCAGTTGATGCAAGCATTTCAGTTACTTACTCAACAGATAAACGGAAATTATTAAAGTGCTGCCAGCTGTATGGCAAATATATTTTGTGTCTAGTCAGACGTGCTGGCTTTCAGTTTAAAAACTATGCAAGAGCTTATGCCGCTCTACTCGAGTAAAATAAATCAAACACTTATGAAATACATTGTTCGATTTATTGTTGTTGCGTGGGCCACGCCCACTTGCCGCACCAAACTTCAAAGTAAAGATTCATTACGTATGCAAGCTCGTAATTTAATCGTTGGCAATAAATTGGCATTTAAATGTAATAAAGACATGAAAAATAATTACAACTGCTGAAATTGCCGTTTTATATTATTGTTATTATTACTGCTGCTGCTGCTGCTGCTGTTGCCGATGCTGCTAGCATCAGCGAATTTCATTTGATACACACGCAGTTGCTTTTGTTGTTGTTGGGAATACGAGCATTATGCGCATATTTTGAAGTTCATTTATTGTTGATGTTGTGGACCAAACGACTGACAGTTAAGTGACATTTAACGGTTAATAAGCCTGACAGATTTACAACTGTCAGCAGCGTTTAAAAATAATGAACAACAAGCGCCCCACCCGCCACGCCCCCCCGAACAAAAAAGAGAACATAAAGAAATCAAACAAAATAATACACACTGACTGAATGGCCAAGCGATTTGGCCAAATTGACTGCGCACCAGTGAATTATTAATGTCATATAGACCAGCCGTCCAGCTGCCCAGCGTCGCCTCAGCAGCCTCTGGTGGTCAAGTGGCCACTGTGCTATCGAAATGGCACTAAATGTGCGTCTATTTAGTTCTAAGTGTTGAAAATTTACTGTGCGTATTAAATAAATGCGTGATTCCGGCACGTAAATGCTTACAACACAATGCCTACGACTTGGCCCGAGCCGAGCCTAGCCTGAGAATGAGCCTGAGCCTGAGCGGCAGGACGAACCCAAGTGTAGAAGCATACGCAAACCAGAGCGCAAACGAAAACATAACGGGCCAAGCACAATGCTCATAAAACATAAATTTAATTTATGTGCAATTTTAGCAAGTCGTATAAATTTTAGCAGGCTAGAAAACAGCAACAACAACAACAACAGCAACGGCAACAACAAAATCATAAGAAATACCAAAGCGGACAGCTGAGCAAGCTGTACAGCGCTGTAGTTGCGCTCGTTGAAAATGTCCTTGAAACTGCCTGGCTCCGCTTACAGCTGCTTTTGTTGTTGCTGCTGCTGCTGCTGCTGCTGCTGCTATTGCTGTTGTTGCTGTTGTTATTGTTGTTGTGTTGGCCAGCGTTTATTTATAACCCTAGCTGGCTGCTGCTGCTGCCGCTTTGGGTTGAAAGGGTATAAAAGAAAAGATATATGCTGCTCAGATGTCCTTGTTGTTGTTGCTGGCTTATATGAGCAATTTATACAGCACACAGAGTATGCTTGAATGTTAATGAATTACTACAAATTCAATTTATTGTCAAAATAAAAATACACACACACACACAAACAAACAATTGCTTGCCTTAAGGCGAAACTGTACACTGCAGTGCAAAACAAGCAGCAGTCTAATTTAATTAATTAAATTTATATAAGAAAAAAAGATAATTTGAAAGGCGTTAGTTTCATTCACTTGTCAGCGTCAGCTCAAAGTTTGCTCTTGCTGTGGGCGGGTGGTCGTGCGGGCGTGCGGGCGTGCGGGCGTCTGGGCTGCATTTGTTTACTTTGCTACACAGCTGCAACTTGTTAATAAAATAAATTAAATCTTAAGTACTCTGCCGGCACTGCAGGCGCTCTACGTCTTCAGGACGTTCTTTTAATAACTGCACAACTTAGCTCGTCGTTCGCTGCTTGGTCACCAACATATGCAGGTGCATATTTTATGCTTAGTAAAGCTTTAAACCAAACTAGGCTGCTCAAAAAGTTCTTAGTGCAATGGTGCGAATATGTTTGCAAAGTTTGTGCGATTTAAGCGCTGAGAATAACTAAACTAATAATTAGAATATGACTAACGCCTTTGGAATGAGAATTAAAAGATCAAAAAATATTGAGAAAGCTTTTAATTCAATAATCTTAAACACATAAGCTACGATGACTCTTAAACTCTTCGATAAAAATAAAGTCAAATTACACTAAAATTCGAGTGCTCTGTGGCTTGACCACAACGGTTCATTGACTTTGTCATGCCCGTAGCACCGAAAGTACTAAGAAATATATGCAAGCATTAGTTTTGTATCTTACAATTTTATAAATCTTCCAATTAAAACTGACAAATTGGATTAGTTATCGAGAGCTTATATATCTACGTAAAATATTGATGCAATGAACACGTAACGTAAAAAATACTAAATAGCAAGCATGATCAAGTATACGTATAAGTATTTTTATTTATAGTACAAAGAGTGGTTTTAATGTTTATATATGCTTTGCTTTACTGACCTTACTTTAAATCGTACAATAATTCTTATTGCACAAAAACTGAATTAAAAATACTAAAATATTGCAATCAAATTATGTTGTGCAGTATTATTAGCAACTCTCATTTTAAGATTTTAAATATAATTTTATCAAAAGCCACCAATTTACTTTGGATTGCTCAACATTAAATTGCATTGTATAGTACTCAAAGCTCCCTTCGACATGCAGACAATCTTTTGCAACAATCTTGCAATTAATTTACCTCTCAGCAGAATCTCAAAGCTGCACACAATACAGTTTTACATGCTCTCCATAGTTGTTTTTACTTCTTCTTTTATCAGCGCCCAATTGAAAAGCCAGACTATATATTTACATGGCATGGCCTCCTGCTGTCAGTTCTGTCTCTGCTATTGACATTTTAATAAATACTCTCACTTCAGTTGTTAAATATAGATGATCGGAAAGTGTTGAGCCTTTGGGCAAAATATTAAATGCAGGAACGCACACACACACCCACACACATAGAGAAAAAAGGCGTTAACAGGCGACAATTGGCAGCACTTGGCCTCTGCACATCATGAAAATATTTGCAACATTTTATAAATACTTGCATATATGTGTATGGGAATAAATATTTTTTACTGCCCAGCCTACGCACTTACACATTGTCAAATTATAACAACGTTTTTAAAAATGCATGTTTGATGAAATTGCTGCTAAAGACCCAAAGCAAAAAATCGGAAAAACAAGCAGCCAAAACAAATTGAAAGTAAATGTATGTACCATATATATTGAATTGACCTCTGACCGTAAACATTTTGTGCATAAATCCATTTTATTGAAAGTTTTTGCATAATTTCTTCTTTTTTTGTTGTTGTGTGTGTGTGTGTGTGTGTGTGTGTGTGTGTGTGCATGCCAAACGAAATGTGAAATTCAGCACAGAGAGACAAAAACTTGTTGAAAATACTTTATTGAATAGCATAACCGAGTTTTTGCAACAAGCGTAAATAAATTAATAATTGCGATAAAAATACGTAGCTAAAAATAGAAATGCATGTAAATGCCTTTTTATTTGTAAATGTAATTAACACACACACACATGCTCTCTACACACACACACACACACACATACTTCAGTCCAGGCTTAAGAGCGTTGCCAAGCAGTCTGCTTATCCAGCTTATCTATGCGACAGTCATCGTCATCAGCAGCCCACTCGCTGTCTCTGTGTGGGTGTGTCTCTGTCTGTGTCTTTGTGTGTGTGTGTGTGTGTTTACCTTGGCAGCGGTTATGTGCGATAGACAAACAAAAGAAGCTAAACACATGCGCTGGAGCCTGCTTAAGGGAAAAAGCTGCTTGCGCTTACTTATAATCCACTTCTTGCGTGGCAGCGCAATCCCAAATGCTTAAGATTATTTGCCGAGTCTACACTTAATTAACATAAATTAAAAATCAAAACAACGGCAGGCACTTTAAGGCTTGTGCTCCAACATTCATTTGTCTGCTCCATAATTTTAATGTACTTCGGCCACGTGTCGCAGCAGCTGCTAATCCTTAAGCTAAACTGCAATGCACGTTGTCCACATTAAGCTGCAAGTGATGATTATCAGGAGCAACAACAATGACTGCAATATGTGCTTAAAGTTGTATAAATTTATGCAACAACTTGCTCTGCATATTTTATATACTATAATTGAGCAGCACATTAAAAGCTTTTTCAAGTGTGACTTTTTTAAATGCCAGCCATCAAATTAAAACACATTAAACACTCTGTCGCAGTCGCAGTTGCAGTCGCCGTCGCTGTTGCCGTCGGTATAAAGCGAGTTAAGAACTTAAATGGCAGCATAATGAAATGCTTAAAACTTATTTGAATTGCCGCTTAATACATTTAATTAATGAATGCCAAATAAAAATATAATATGAAGCAGCCTTGAGCCACCTTCGCACTTGTGGTAGCTTATATTGCGTATACGCACTGTGCCGCAGCTTAATTACAGCGCGCACCATTGCGTCGATCTGTGGTCATATTTAATAACAGCTCAGCAGCCAACAGAGCGAAAATCAACGTGAAAACAATGAATGTCCCGTCCATGTTGGTCGCGAAAGCAATCAGTTCACAACGCGTTCACAATGCATAAGCTTTAATCAATGTTGCAGCTTAAAATCAGTAATTATGATTATATGGGAGCACTTCTAGCTAAAACAATATATGGGAGACACAATTGAAGGGTTTAGCGAATTGTGACTTTAGCTTTGGCAATTTAGCATTATATGCATATGTATATGATGTCTATTGATCGAGTTGGAAAAGCGCCATTAAATCTAGTCAACATATTTGCGGTTAACGGATGATGGCTTTTTGAATATGTTGGCAGTTTTGTGTGGCAAAAGTTTAGCTGCGACAATATTTGATGCCTGTCGCTGATGCCGAAAAAAAAAAAGGAAAAACAAAAACAAAATCAAACGAAACATAACAAAGCGAAAATCCGAGCTCTGCCATTTGAGTTCACATTGAAAACCAAAAACAAAAGCAATGGAGTGGGTTGAGGAAACTGCTTAGGCCATATTCAAGTGATGTCCTGTGCTGTTGTTTGCGATAAGTGTGTTGTGTGCTCTTCCAAGCACTTGTGGTCACACACACACACACACACACACACAGACATAGAGCACTTTAGCAGCGGTCAGTGCTGGAAAATATGGTGTGCGTAGCTTGGTCGCTTCGCCAGCAATAACAAAAACAAAGGACCATAAAAATGGACAGCAGAGCAAGCAGAGCGCTGATAAGCTGCAAATAATTTGTATGCGCGTGGAGCAAAATAAAGAGTGCGAGAGCCAAAGCGGCTTTATAGTCAAAAAAAAAAAACATTTCAAAGGCGCTTCAAAAAACGAAAACAACAGCAGTGATATTGTGGCCAAATGGCTCGCAATGTGTGTGTATGTGTGTATATGTGTATGTGAGCTTTATGTTTTGGCATATCTGTGCGCTTATAGCTGGCCAGTTAAGCACGGACAGTGCTGGCATTAAAGTTCGACATCAAACTGATGCCAGCTGATAGATAGATAGATAGATAGATAGATAGATGGATGGATGGATGGATGGATGGATGGACTGACTGCTCAGTCGCTGTTGGACCAACAAATTAATGCCGCTAATTACGTGTTTAGGGAAGCGGCAAAGTCTAACTGGACTTTGGTGTCACATGCTCACAAACTTAATTCAATTAGTCTCAATTATTGTAGTGTGAATAAAGTATGAGCCATCTTTGGCTTTGGCATAATTAACTTGCTATGACAATCACTGGCTAATTATAGAAATGTATGTAGCTGGGCAGGCGGCTGAGCTAATTAAATATTAATAAGCGGCAGTTAATATTGTTGACAGTGACCCAAGCAAGCTTAAAGCGAGTCTATTAAGCCAACTCGCTGTTGTTAAACATATCATAAGCTTATATGGCCAATACGCAGGCGATAAGCTGCCACAACAGCAGCAGCAGCAGCAGAAGCAGCAGCAATTGCAGCGTTTGCAATTCGCCAAGCAATAAAAATGCAGCTAATGCAAACAACAACACGCGTTATATTTGCGTAGCAATTTTTTCATTGCCCAAATTGTGCAATGGACACTGGATCCTGCCCTGCTGAACGTTGGCACTTTTGAGTGCAAGTTATGTGCAAATTGTTGGCCATTGGCGGCCATCGATTGCCATAAAAGTGAAAACAACGTTGGGGCGGTGGGCGATGGGTCATGGGCGTGGCTGCGTCATGCTTAATACACAATGGCAGAAAAACAGTGTCACACAAATCGCTGCGACACACACAGCGAAAACAAAACAAGACGCACAGCAGAAAGAAGAAGAAGAGAAAAAAGCGAGAATGAAAAGGAAAGCAAAGAATAATAAAAGTATGCTGCAGACTAGCTGGAGTCAGCGTGTGGAGTGGAGTGGAGTGGAGTGGCGCAGGCAGCGAAGTGGTTACAACAGCCGCACAACGCATGACATTTATGCCCGACATAATCCGCTTACACAACAGGATAACAAGATGAGCACTCGTACATTTTTAATACGCCCGAGATACAATAATTTATATGCGTGGCACGTTAGCGGCAAGGTGGCCAAGCCAGGCAGCGCGCCCAGCAGCAGCAGCGTAAACAAAAATTGCGTATAAAGCGTGCGGCATGCCCCACGCTACCAGCCGCCTCGTCTGTGCTGTGCTGTGCTGTGCTGCGCTGCGCTGCGTGTGGCATATGCGTCGCGCACCATGCCACATATTAAATACACGATAGACTCAAGCTAAATATATTGCTTATGTTAAATAAAATACTCGAGGCATAAATGCTGCCGTTACAATTTATATGCCGCCCCAGCATAAACTCAAAAGCATTGTTTAGAAACTTTGGCAAAACTTAAATACGGCCGCAACCACTTGTAGCGTCTGCAATTTAGTTGGAGACCCACTTCGCCTACATGTAGGCAATGGGTTCAATAACCGCGAAGGCGCAGTCTGTGCTCGAAACTAAAACCAATGTTAAGTAAATAGAAATCGAAATTCAAAACACGTCAACCCGAAATGTATGCGTTTTTGACTTGCTGCTGGGCTCAGTCTCTCGACATACATTTACCAAGCCAGCAGGCACTCTTGCTAAGTGGCAATGTTTGGCTTATGCGAAATACAAAATATTTATTAAACAAATATTTCAATTGTATATCATGTTGTTGCCGTATTATCAAAATTACTGGCATACGCGACACGAACTCAAAAATTGTATTGATTCAACAAATGCCAAATAACAAATTTCACGTTTCGCTAATTTAATCATATGAAGGGAAGGACTAAAGTGTATGCAAAAATCAGCATAAAATTCATATGCAACTAGATTTATACATTTGCCTCTCAGTGGCACTTGTTGTTGTTATTGTTGTTTGTCTTTTGTTTTAGCTGCTTTTCTTTTTTATTTATTTTTGTTTATTTGTTTGTTGTGTGTATTTTACTTTTTTGTGGGCCTGTTGGCATTGTCTACATCTATGAACGTGCGTACGAGAGGCGTTAAATTTGGCACACCCACACGTGCTCGTGTCAATATTCAAGTGTGCGTGAGCGAGCGAGTGTGTGTGTGTGTGTGTTTGTGTAAGAGAGAGCACTTTATGGCTTAAATAAGTCAACAATACAAGAAGAAGAAGAACAACAACAATAACAACGGGAGCTTAAACGACAGCAGCTACATGAGAGTCACAGTGCAAACAACTTTGACTGCCGATGCCAGTGTGCAAAAGTTGTGTTTACACTTTCGTGGCTTTTGTTTATGATGTCAAATAAAAGTGCACGACAATACCGAATAAATATTTTATTGCTCAGCCTGTCTACGAAAATGTGCCGCCCGCCATTCGGCAGGCTAAAGCTAAAGCTAAAGCAGGGCCGGGCGGACTTATTGCCTTGATGTCTGCCCAAGTTAAAGCTACTGTCTGGCGTACACACATAAAGAGATCAAGATCTCATCTTGGGGCATGCACATAAACAGCTTTTGACAAATGTGTGCCTAATAGAAATAAATGCAAATATAAACTTGTCCATTGCTCCATTGAAATGACAACGGGCCGTCTTGCCCGACTCGACTGTCGCTTGTCAGGAGCGGACCATTTGTCAGTGCTGCTCAGTTTTGTTGTGCCCCCGAATGTTGAAGCTTCTGCTTACTGCTGCTGCTGCTGCTGCTCCTGCTGCTGCTGCTGCTGCTGCGGCACATGGCAGTTGTCTTCGCTTTTATTGTCGCACTCGCACGATAAACATCTTCGACTATTGCCTCCAGTATTTCAACTTGTACCGCTGCTGCTGCTACTGCTGCCGCCGCCGCCGCCGCCGCCTGCTCGCTGCTTATCATTAAACATTATCGCGCAACGTATTTGACATTCGTTTTGGCGTTGCCGCGGCTGCTGCTCTCACTGCTTCTGCTGCTCCTTTTTATTGTCTTCGTTAACCACAGAGGCGGCGGCATGACACTGAGCACGGAGCATACTCGAGCACGGCGCCATTGTCTTTGCGTAGCTTTTATGTTGATTAAATTATAAAATATTTACTTGCCCAATGCTCCACGCTGCCAGTGCAAAAACTGTGCCAAGTATATAAATTTCGTTTTTATTGTGCAAGCATTTGCCACGCTGCGTATACTTAGCATTTACACATAACATGCTAAATTGCTACACTTTCATTGTTATAGTACAACAACCACAGTTGCATCTGACAAAGCATCAAAGCCTACACCGAAAACACAGCCAGCAAACTCAGTGACAGTTTCATTTATCCCTTTGAACAAACATCACAAGATTTCTACAAATTTATATAGAACAAAAAACAAGAATAAATGGCAGCACGCTGCTTCCTTGCCGGCTTAGCCGTACCAATCTTAGTGCTGCAATTAATAGCCACCAGCAATGCCGTTTGCTGTGTGACCAAGACCATAGCCTTTGACTTGACCGATCCGACGGATGACTGCAAGTTTTACTATGCCCAGAAGTGGAAGACGGGCTGCAAGATCGACGTCTGCGATGACGGCTTCCAGCCGGAGGGCTTCTATTGTGGCAACGGCAAGTGCAACATATTCGGCTGCCAGTGTAAAAACGGCTGCGTAACAGGCGACCCAGTGAATGCGACCTCCAATTATTTTGGCTTTTGGAACGTTGATAATGTGCGCAGAGTATTCGTGCGAGATGGGCAATGATCGAGAAAGCTTATTTGTTGCTAAATTCACATTTGTAATTAATATTTGACGCATGTCAATCAATAAACATGACATGAAGCAATTTGTTTCCAATTGCAGATAAAGCAGCTGCCAGCTGATAAGTCGAGGCCTATAAAAAAAGCGACTTAGCATCGCTTACCTACAGTCTATCTTGTACTCTAAAACAAATATGAAGTTAACATTGTGTGTGGCGCTGCTTGTGGTGCTCGGCTTGCTGCCCCACATTAGGGCGGACTGCTGCAAGCCCTCGAAGATCATCTATAAGCTGAAAAGCACTGCCAAAGGCCTGGACTGTGGCAGCTTTGGTGGAAAATATCATAATCATGAGACTTGCGAGAAGAAAATTTGTGGCAACGGCGATGGCGTAGTTGGCACTTGGTGTGGTCGTGGCAAGTGCAATCCCTTTGGCTGCCACTGCAAGCGCGGCTGCCTCCCAGGCGAGCCCATACAAAGTTTCCGTGAGAAGCACGGCGCCTTTAACTTTGAGTTTGTGAGCTATGCATAGAACATACCGAAGAGCTACTGCGCATAAACTATTATTTTGCTGTGTTTTAATTATAACATTTTTCAGTGTGGGGTGGCCAAATTAAATGTGCAGCAATCCATAAAGTATCGCATGGCCACAAGCTTGCCAAACAATCCCCAAACAAAGCAACGAGTTAACTTTAAGAGCAAAGTGGGGCAACCCAAATAGACGCTTGCACCTGGCGCCTGCCTAGGCAAGCAGGCCAACTCAGCTGGGGTATCCTGTTGCCATAACTAAACAGAAAAACAAAACCCAGGCACCCAACAGCTGCAAATGCAATAGAAGAAGCTGCAGCCACACCAAGAGCAGAAGCAGCACAAGGGGGAGAGGGAGAGCATGGGCAGTTTATCAATTCGTGCCACATAGCAAAAATTGATTGCAACGATTTATACTTTCTACTTCCTTTCACTTTATCGTTTGCTAGACCAAAGTGCGAGTACATTTTCGTCCTGGCACACTGTACACAGCACACGCTGTTCGTCTTTGTCCCTTTCATCTTGTATAAGTATAAATACTTTTACTATAATATCCTTTCACTGCAAGTGCCCTGCCTTGTACTCGTCCCGCCCTGCGCTGTCTTGCATTGTTTGGCTGGAGTTGTATAGCATTCGGGTTGTTTTGTTTTCTGTTGCGTTGCGTTGCTTTACATTCGCTTTCGCTGGCAGCACGAACTGCCGTGAGTATCCTGGCATTGCCAATCTTTTGTGTAACACAATACAATGTCCTGCGGTTGTAAAACGATTTATTTTGTTATTGATTCGCTGTAAGTGCTCCTCAGTCGCTCTGGCCATGCCGCCCTACAGGATATGATGCAAATAATGTAATGGCAGCTCAAGGCGCCGCGCTGCTTTGCATGCCCTCACTCCCAAGTATTCAAATACCCACCCAGCACACCACCCAGCACACACATCGTGCCGTTTGTGGGTCTCGGTCTCGTGCTAAACATAAATAAACATTTCGCGGAGATTATTGAAGTTTTATAACTCATTTCTGTCGATTGGTGGGCGCGGCCAGCGATGTGTATAAATAAATGGGCGCACATTTGATACGCTCCACGGGGAGTTCAGCTCAGCTTACTACAGTACAGTACACAGTACAGTTGGAGCACACGGACCGACCGACAGCTGTCCTTTGGGCGCCTTTCAGTTTCAGTGTTCGTGCTGCTGCACATTTTAATAAATCGCCAGCGACAGCAGCAGCCGGCAAAGTACTGAGTCTCAGTCTCAGTAGATACAGGATGAGAGAGGTTCAGGTTCAGTTCCAGGTCCAGGTCCAGAGCAGACAACAACAGCACAATGAGAAAATTCAAGATCATAAATATCCTGCAGGCGTTAAGCGTTCGCAACGTTTTCGTCGTTTTAACCGCACTTCAGCTCTCTCTCTCTCTCTCTCTTAGCCTAGACTCAACTTTAGCCCAGTGCATGCGCCTCGCCTCTCCTCGTTCCTCCACGACTACTCCACAGTTTATGCAACTTTTTTGATTTAATACAGCTCATTCCCAGCCAGCAAGAACAACACAGTCCACAGGTTTTGTCTTATGCTAGCCGAGTTGCTTTTTTGTGATTTGTGTCTATATTTAGATGCGGCGCCGTCACATCATTGCCAGCGCTCAGTGCTTATGGCTGGCATTGTTTTTGTGCTTGTTGATTTCTTTTCATTTCCAAGCCATTAAATAAAACGTCCGACACTCCATGCATAGCATAGGAATAGAAAAATGTGGCGCTTAATGATTTGGGACACATTTATGTAGAGCATAAATTCAAGCAAGCTCGCAATTGTCCAGCTGCCAAGCTACAAGGCGCATTTAGTTAGGATGATCTAAATAAATACTAATTATTTATAATTTTATTGGAAATCCAACAAAGCGCATCCATAAGCCAAAAATAACAAATTAAATTTATTTAAATATTTTAGCATACGTTAAATACATATATTTTAAGCATTAGAGCCAACAACAGGATGAGTTCAAAACGCTTATGTTATCTTTGTGATTGCCAAAGCGACCCCCCAGCCAATATTTAGATTAAGCAGCATGCCACATGTGTGTGGCATTCAAGCACATATGTGTGTGTGTGTGTTTGTGTGTGTGAGCGTAAATATATGGATTTGCGCTTGCCTAAGTCTGACATGTGCACATGGAAACATAAGCTAATCAAAGCTAGTTTAATGCATGCGCCGCCAAAGTTAATCCTAATTAATTTAATTACGCTTTTGGCATAAATTATTATACATTGTATGGAAACTAGCTGTTGTTTGGCAGCAGCATTCACACACACACACACACACACACAGTTGCGTAGTGTGAGCGGCGCCACCGCTAATTGTTATTAATTGTCAGGCCAAAAAACAAGTGTGTGCATTGAGGCAAGCAAAGTGTATGGCAAAGTGGCCAAGTTCAAGTTGAAATGAAAAGCATCGCTTGGCAATTTCATTTGAATGGATAGACAAATATGAAATCATTTGAAGTTTCCCTCTGCTTCCTTCAGTTTTGCGTAAATGTATTTTATTGAAATATTGTACATGTCCCTGTCTGCAGAGGGCGCCCAGAGTACTTGCCATTGCGATGCCTTGCACGTGCTGGAAATTGTCGAGATGGCAAATAGTTTTCCCAACTGCTAAAGCAACAACAACTCCAACACCAACAACAACGATAGCAAATAGAAAACTGCAGATGTCCCACTGACTGACTGTAAGTGGGCAAGTGGACGTGGGTGTCAGCTCCACATAAAAACAGACCGAACACACACACCCACAATGTGCTGCCCTTGAGTGTGTCGTTCAAGTCTGGGAACAGGTAAAAGGTATAGGTCGCCTCGCCCGAAATATACTCAAAAATTATTGTTTTTGTTTTTCTTACACTCGAGTTTTCTTCTTGTCGCAAAACTTTTATTAGGTGTCTGCATTGCTGCCAATATTTTGCTGTCTGCTCTCGCCAAATTACTTCTGGGAGTAACCAGGCTGGCAAAAATGTGCTGGCTCTTTTTATTGCAACAGATATTTGCAGACGGCAAAAATTTTTAATTAAAATATTGTCGAGCAACCCAACGTACCCCAGAAAACTAATAAATCAAAGCTGCACTCTGGGCACTTTCAACAGGTTTTTATCAAGTGCCATGGCCCCCAAAAATAATGTGAAGCTACTATGTTGTATATATGTATGCAACTTTGCAGCCCATTTGCTTGAAATGCCTGCAAAACGATGCCAGGACATGCGACTGGCGGAAATGGGCAAAAGCCATGCAAGGCAGACCTCACAAAATGGGTAAACACTTTGTTTACTAAAGAACGTTTGGAAAGTGAAACACGTTTTGGCAAGTACTTAACAGTGCTTTAACATTTAAGAGCATGTTGCGTCCAACTGCGCAGCTGCCATGCTGTTAACTTTAAATTTAGCGTGTCAAATGTTAAGCGGCCACTGTTAAACAGTGAAATTGAAACATACGCTCCCTGCACACCAGTTAAAGCATAAGCCACTTACAAACAAGAGAAGCACAGCGATCTGCAGGTGCGACGGTAAAAATTAAAATAAAATATTGTATTTTAAATATTTGATTTACAAATTGTTTCTCTAGTTTGTTCAGTAACTGAAATGCCACCAATGAAATGATTGCTAATTTCTTATTTTTGTTTATCGTAGAATCAAATTACCAAATATTTTATAGCATCAGTCTTTTCTATCATTGTAGGGTTAATTAAGAACAGATTTTATGCACCCTGATTAAGTTTAGTGGGACACACGCTAAAATTTGAATATGAGCCAAAATTACAGGCAGTGAGAGAAAATAAAGTGCTAAATCCGGTGTATGCTTAAAAACTAAGAAGAATAAATATACATTTGTCATTTGTATGTATGACAGATCTTATATGTCTTGTATGAATGCTAACAACCAAAAAAAATGTAGGCTTTTCCTTGAAGAAATAAAGAGTTACAAAGCAAAATATTGGTCCAATTTGTCTGATTTGTCTTGTAGGAATTTTTACATGGATTTTACATACAATATGCTAAAATTAGAATTAAGCTTAGTATCAACAATTTCATATTTGCATTTGTAAAACTTATGAGTCTCGAACGCAAATATATTAGTAACCAAAGAGGCAAGCAATAGACATAGCAGCATTGGCTTAATATATGATATTGAAATAACTGAAATACTTTGACCACCCAGTGAGCCGCACTGAGCACACACACTCACATAGACATACACATACACAGGCTAGAAAGCAGCTTTATGCTTAAGTGGTAGATCCAGAGACTGTGTAAACTGAACGTGGTCGCATTGCTTGGTCGTCAAGCCAAGTGACGCTTCGCTTGCGCTTGCGGTTTTGCATGCATATTCAACTTCATCGCTGTATGGCTGCTGTGAATGCGAATATCTTACTCGCTGCTGCTGCTGCTGCTGCTGTTGCTTGTGGCAAGTGCAAGCGATTATCAGACCTGCGACATTTGCAGCGGCAGTTGTCTGTTTCAAGAACATCGGTTTACGCTGAGCCGCAAGGTGCATGCGTCACATTAGTGCCGCTGCCTGGACTTGCCAGAGCTGAAGCACAATTCTAGCAAAGTTTTGTTAAGCTATATGGAATTAAAAAAAAAGGGGGAAATGCGCTTGCCTACTTTAAGATTATAATGCACTTCATAAGCAGTGCGAACACATGCGCAATTGCAACCCCTCTTGCTGCTGGACAAGCTGTCCCCCTTGTTCACGTCGAGACGTGGCCATGACCATTAAGCTGCCATGCAGCTTATGAATAATGTGTACGATTTGCGAGCGGCCATAAATAATACGCAAATCGAAAACGCGCAGCGTCTAATTGAAAATGCTAAAGCATTTGCTTGCCAATGCATTGGGGGCGGGGCCATAACTGTGCGTGTCTGCTGGGGGCGGGAAGGGGAGGTTGTATGGTCAGTGAAGAGATTCATTCGCTTTGCCAATTAGACAGCGCAGACACGTGCCGTATGCGTATATCCGCAAAGAGCTATAATTTATCAGAGTACGCGGGGTGATTGAGGATTTCCGTCAGCTTACAAGCCTTAGCCGTTAACCGATAAATGCTAGCCAAGGGTATAAATGTAAAAGCCCAAGGGGCTCTTGTTCATGTTGTTGTTGTTGTTGTTGTTGTTGTTGTTATTGCTCTCAATCTAAGAGAACAAGTGCGCACTTCAACTACACACGTTAGCGCTGCTTTTAACAGCATTTTATGGCAGGGCTAGACACAGGCAGACCCAAAGTCAGGGCACAGTCAAAGCGCTGCAAAGTAGGCTATGAAATTTTAGTAGCTTACATTGTACTGACAGCCACTTGAACTTTTTAACACCAATTTCATCAAGTCGACGTAAAGAGTTGGGCGTTGTGCTGGCGCACAAATTATAATTGTTTTTACAAAATTATTGTTGAACTTGACAAACTTTGTTTCAAATTGTTTACAGCGCTACACATTCAAATGCGCCAGTCAAGTCTTTATGTGGCGGCATGTAAGCAAAAACTTTCACAGCCGAATCTCTCACCTGGAAATTGCATAAAAATTCGTTTAACTATTTAATTTCCTGGACGTGACTTGGCCACAATGGGGAATAAGCGTGATTGCCAAGAAATGCGTTTGGGGCGCTCAACGCTTGGCGCTACTCACATTTTATGGCTAGCTTCACTGTACTGACGCGCACTTTTTTGTGGCTTTTGTCAGCTGCAACTTTGTTGTTGGCAATTGCATGTTGCCAACTTTATGGCAAAAAGGGCTAATACAAGCAAACCGACAGAGCGCAATGCTAACAAATTAACTGGCGACGAGCACTAATTGGCTGCCCAACTATGTATATCTGTATGTACTTTTTTCCAAGCTTCTGGGGGGAGGAGCCAACTCAGAGTCAGAGCTCATGCATGTGCTTGATATGTTGGCAGTAGCAGAAGCAGCTACTTAGATAGCGTTTAAACGCCAGTGGCATTCAACTTAAGTCATAACACTTTAAATAACGATAACGATGCTACTCGCACACACATGAACATAACTTGCAACACCTTACACACACACACACACACACACACACACACACACAGACACAGAAAGAGTCAGACACACACTGCCGAAAATGCAGAATACGCCGCTTCATTGCAGCAATTTGCATTTTAAGTTGCTAATGACAAAAGTTATAACGCTCAGCATGAAAGACCAGCGTGGCAACGAGACAACGTTGACGACAACAACGACATTGTGACGCATGTGGCATGTCGCATGTAGCATGTAGCAACATACACCGCTTGCCGCAACGCCTTGCCTTAGGCATCCAGGCTCTATGTGGAGGAGACAGGCCGCCTGGCAGCCGGAAATTTAAAGTAAATCAAATGAGCCGCTCGCTGTGCGCACTTAATGAACACTGTCCATTGCATTTTAGTTGCGATGTTGTCTTGCGTTCTCTTGTCAGTGGAAATTGGCTTCGTTTCACTGTCAGCTGCTTGTCTCTTAATGCCGCAAAAGCGGCACACATCTGTTGCAGGCGCAACAACTGTGCAACTGCAGCGGACAGCGACTTTGTGGAGTCAGCAGCACTGACAGCTCTTTGCTCCGTCAGTCTATATTCAATTAACGGAGCAAATGCAAGTAATTTTAATATGTCGCACCCTTCAAGCTCTTGATGCCACTTCAACTCGCACAAAAGTAGGCCAACAGCGTATTAAATATAATTACATTTTATAAGACACAAAAAACCGTTAAACATGCAAGGTAATTTGCAAAAAATGTCAAACGTAATTTACCCTTGAGCAGTGCAAGTTTTGTGGCTCATTAAAGCGGGCAAATAAACAGGCACACACAAGTGCAACAGCAAACAAACAAAAAAGCAGCAGCAGCAGCAGCAACTCTCTGTCGTCTTTCACACACACACACACAGAGTTCGCATTCATACTTACATAAAAACTGTTCATGTTAAGCGTGTTAGCAAAAATGAAAACACACGAGATTGCCGGAGTACACGTGTGGGAGATTATGCCTTATAATAATCTGCAGTAGGGGTATTCAAGGAAAGTACGCTCATTAATTAATAAAAACATTACAATTATTTTTTATGCCAACTGCGCTTCAAATAAAAGTGCCTGCAAAATTTGTTTTACAATTTATTGAGATGGCTCACCTTTGGTTTTTATTAAACTCTTCGTATTGCATAATTCGCTTGTTAATAACTCTTGCTTATATAAATTGTATTTGTTTGCTTTGGCCATTGCGGTTTGTTGTGCGTCGCTGCTTTGAGGTCACTTTGACAACTGTTGCCACAGCTGGCACGCCTGCCACGCCCACTTAAGGCTAGACAAGCTTATGGTGCAGACAGACCCAAAACTTGCCAGCACACAGACAGACACAGTTAAAATTAAAGACAGCGAGCAAGCAAGAGGGAAACGAATGCCACTTGTGTGAAGTATCAGTTGAGAAAAAATGTTAAATACACTAAGCGCTCAAAAAAAAAAATTCTATACTATATAGAAGGTTAAGAGTCAGAAGCGTTCGGGCTTAAAAGTAAAGCCAACAAAATGGAGCAAAAGCAAAACAAGCGTTTAAAAACAAGAAAAACAGAGAGCAAAACATTATCCGAGCGAGTTAGCCTGATGAGCATGATGATGACTATAAAACTGGGGGGCCAATGGCTGGGAGCGGGAAATGAGGGGGTGGCAGCACTACTGCAATGCGGTTTACCAGGCCAAAACGTTGTTTGTATCAACCTAAAAGCATATGTACATGTATTTGTATAATATTTTTTCTTTCACTTTTATTCTGCATTTGCTTGTTGTTGCTTTAGTTGCTGGTCTTGCGGTTTTGTTTTTAATATGAAACACTTTGGTTGACGCTGACGCTGCATGTTTTCTAATAGTTTTTGTATGTAGTCGTGTAGCCAAGACAGGCAAGCCTTTAACCCCCAAAAAAAAAGAGAATACAACAGAAACAATAACAACAACAATAAGCTTAACATAATATAAGCTCCCATGTGTGTGTGTGTGTGTGTGAGTGAGTTTTGGGCGTAGTCAGAGCGAGACTTGAGGGTCAGCGCAGCATTAGCCACATGCGGCTGCTCATAAATATGAAATGTAAAACTAAAGCAGGCTAAAGGTGGAAAATATAAAACAAAAGCACACAATGCAGTGCAAGTTCGCTTATTATAACTGTGCAGTACTTAGAGCCTGCATTTGAATGTAGTTCTTAATGGAGAGTTTGAAATTTAGCTTTGCTTTAAGTCTTGGAATCCGAATTAAAGCGTAGGATACTAACTAACTTTAATTTTTGTATATTTCATTGTTGCTTTTTAAACACAAATTTGCAACTAAAATCCAAAAATTATAATTTGCTACAAATTAAATTTTGCGTTTCCAGAAGCCAGCTACTGAGCACTGCACATAAAATAATAATAGCAGCCAGCGGGCAAACGCTAAGCGCCAGTTGAAATAAAATATAAATAAATATGCCTGCAGCTGTAAAATCAAAGGACGCACATTATGCATATTGCATGCACACACACACACACACACACACACACACACACATACAACATACCCACACTTGGGCAACAGCAGGCGAAGCCAGAGCTGAAATATGCGTATAAATTAGTAATTTCAACTGAACTCCTGGTCCACTGTCAAGCTTAACAAACTTGCCAAAGGTAGGTACATGTTACTACAGTATATACAATTGCACAATATATATTTTATCGAAGCTGCTTACAGCACTTGAGCTCAAGTCGCTTTATTTTCACTATCGATGCTGTCAACCAGGCGAATCCATTGTTGGCTTACAACAGAAAGCACTTGATTTAAGCGCCAGCATGTATTTATGAATTGCAGCCTGCCCCCAAAATAATAATGAATGGCACTCACTTAAGGCAGAGAGTGTGTTGCATGCCAAGCAAAGTGCAGCCCAGGCCAAATACTATTTCAGCAAATCAGTTTATTATGCAAGAAAGACCGTTTCGATGAACTTGAACAGAGTTACAAATCTTATTAAGGATCGCTATAAAATCGCGATAGTTCGTACTTATGGATGGGAGCGGGCGCAGTCTGATAAAATTGTCAAAGATGACCGACACTCATTTTTAATTTTTTTCTTAATCAGAATTTTTATTTTACCAAAACAAAGTTAGTTTCCAAATTTCATGTACGATGCTCGGAGATTTTTTGAGGATGCCTGCGGCACACGAAGCCCGAACAGGCAGGTGCCCATCTCTAAGCAAAACAATGCCATCAAGCAATATATGTATATGTGTGATTGTTAAAACATTTTATAACCAAATTTACTTGAATCCTACATGCATAATATTTATTACCTTTTGTTTTCTAAAGAGCTACAGATGTGCAGAGAAGTACTTTTCTTGCTCATAATGAGCGCTTTGATGTACACAATCACTTTTCAACGGTACTTAGTTGCCCTCCGGCGAGCTGACCTGGCTTAATTTCCTGTTTGCTGGACAACACATGTCCTTGCACTGCATTGCCGTGTTTCGCCAGGCATGAGATGCTCATATTTCTTCGTCACTTGCTGCTGCACAAACACACCCACCTCCTCCCACCCACTCTCCGCATGCCTGCCTCTTGGCAACTTTTACCCTTCGGGGGCTGCTCATATTTTTTTTCTCTGTGCGCTCACTTTACTTACTGCCGCTCCCCCGCCACTAGAACTAATAAAAAAAATTTACATACCAACTGGAAATTTACGAAATGGTATTCAGGCGGCGCAGTTTTCATTTGCCGGGCACAGCCACCAGCAGCAACATCCAACAGCCAACAGCCAACAGTCGACTGAGAACCGCAGCAAACTAAAAAGAAAGTGCAAAAATTGTAGTATGTATGCAAGCAAACAAACTAACAACAACAACAGCAACTAAACGAAAAAGTCAAATTAAATTTCGCATTATTTTGTTGTTGTTGTTGCAACGATTGCGTTTACTTTTGCAGAAAGTTTTTGTGTTTCTGCGGCTTGGCGCAACTTTTGTTGCCAGCCACATGTCGCATTTGCTTTTATTTGTTGTGCCTGGCTTTTCGCAGCAGCATTGCATTTGATGAAAAATTACAAGACGAACTTGAACCAAATATGCATGTTGCAGCTGTTGGCAGCAAGCGGCGGCAAGCTGCAAACAAATTGTAAGATAAAAACGTAACTGGGCCACAAGTATTGTTCAACTGCTTGGTTGCTGCCACAACAACAACAACAACAACACAACACACAGAACACAAATCAAAAGTGGCCAAATGAGGCGCACGAATCTAATTAGTTTGTTTGCCAGCCAGTCAGCCAGTCACCCACCCACCAAGCAAGCACACAACAAAGCGGAAGCGGAAGTTTGACTTTGCCTTGTGTTCTGCCCTTTAGCAAGCGCTAGGTGCCCCATTGTGTTGTAGTCGGCGCGGCCAAGCAATTAGCCAAACAGTGGCAATGTCCATGTAAGCAGGCAACAGCGCTATTCAGGCCTAAATGTCACCGAGTCCACGAGCCACTGCTACCTGAAACAATGGCACACACCAAAGCCGCCACACAAACAAAAGGCAACAGCACCGGCGACAGTGAGGGGGCAGCGGCGTTAATCTCCACTAAATTCTTGTTGATTTTTTGGCTTTAAACACAATGTTTAGTCGCCTGATTGTCGCATGGCAATCGGCCATTCAACTAGCGCACTAATTAGCCAACTTGTTGGCCCAGGCAACGTTAGCCCAAGCCATGTTCCTCTCTTAATAATTCATACGTCAATTGCTTGCCAGCAAATGCATATTTATAAGCTACTCAAAATATTGCAGTCTGTCTGGTCATTGCCTCGCATAAAAACTATGATTAGCCTCTAGCTCAGGGAAGCAAGCCAAGTATAGGCTTGGACATTTATAAACATAGCGTACAACAAACGACATTTTAAACATAGGTTAGCTTACACTCCAGCTAAATACTTAATAAGGCAATGGTTAACTCTTTACTGAGGAAACTATAATGACTGAAGGAGCAAGCATTCATTTAAATAAAGTAAAGCAGGTTTTGTCGTTTTCGATTATGCTTGCACTTTCTAAATTATCTTAACCGAAAAATCCGCTCCTTATTCGGTAATCTAGTCCACTCTTTTGGTTGTTATGCCTTTCTTAATTTTACAACATCAACAAATTGGCATTGTCTTTAGATTGATAAATTCATAAAAGAAAAATAAGAAGGTGTGTGCTTGTCCTTATGAAATAATGGTAGTAAACAAAAATCTTGAAAAAGAATATGCGCTTAGATACTTTTATTAACGGCAAGCCACTCACATTTACTTCATGAATACAAATGCACGTTAAACAATTATTTATCAATCTAATCTATTGCTCTTTTTTAATTTAAATATTATTTCAAAGCTATTAAAAACATCTTTCCAAACGAATGGTTCGATATAAACATTAATATTTTCTAAGGCTACAATTGGATCTTTACGGTTGGCTCTATATTTATTTATTTTAATTGTAGCCTAGAATTAAATTCTATGGTACAAATGGTATAGCCAAAGCAGCAAAGGCCTTCAGGCTGGCTGGCTCTATATATTTTTATTTATTATACGAATTTAATGTATAGTAAAGTAATACATACAATTTCGCAGATTTAACGTGGGTCTTTATGAAAATCACCTTCCGACTCTTTAGATCCACTTGTTTCACACAGCAAATAATATGCAGCTCTCGTGCTCCCTTCAACTCTGTTTCATACACTCTACTGAATACTATCGATACTTAAACTTCTAGGAAAACTATTCAATGGTTGCTCGATCGTTGACCGCTGCATTTGTCACAGTATTGCAATTAAATAAATTAAACCAACGTATACAAAAATAAGCCATTAATTAAATATATAATTAATCTTTTCAAAAGTCTTGCAGATAATGCTAATGCAAGCATTTAGTGTGCACAATCATTTCCGAAAAGATTGTCCTGTTTACCGCTCTATTCTTTAATATTCGTGCTTTTTCTAACTTTTTTTGAGGCTGATCTAGATTTTGGTTAAATATAAACGGCAACTTGCCAAGTCAAACAGAGCTGCATAAAATGTACAGCGTATGCAATACACCTGCAGTTTCGCATAGAGACAGTTGGTGGTGATGATGCTTTGATGACGCTTTGACGTTTCTAGTCAGTCTCAAAGCATTGTACGCTTTGTTGGCATTAGTTACGAAATGTTGCACTGGCGAAGCCTTGTAAGCCACAAAGTTGCCTGCAGTGGGGCATAAAATGTAATTAGTTGTAATTGATTTAAGCACAAGTAATGTTGATTAAATGGCTAAGAGCTGTGTACTTGTGGCTGGCTTCTTGACAGCCCAGCAACATTGTGGCAAGCCTGACAAACGCGCGCTACAGCTCACTCATGCCATATAAATATATATATATATATATATATATATATATTATTATGGATCCTTGCTCATATTTTCTTGGCTGACTGTCATGCGTTGATATGAACAAAGTTTCTGGTAGCGAGCACAGCGCACCGTTGACAGCACGACACAAGTCCTGACACAGTGACAACGACAGTACAAAGCGTTGGCGTCGGCGTCGACGTTGGCGTCGGCATCGCACAAAGTGCAATTGTTGCAAGACACACTGCTGCGCTGCCACTCAGCTAAAGTTCATATGGCAGTTTGGTGTATGAACAAGACACGCGCACGGCAGGCGGCAGCATTAATTTTAAAGACTTTACGCCATGCACCAGTTCCAAGAGAGATGTTTAACTGACAACAAAGTTGCATTTGGCTGCTCATAAGCCAAAAGCCAAAATCCTAGGACTCTGGTACCAGCTGGCGATGTGGCGTTTGTTTGCCTATCTCCAGTTATTTGTACTCAATGTGCGCTAATTTGATTGTGTTCGTGCGATAAACAGACAATGCTCTCAAGCGCAGACGATTAAATGAGCCTGGCCCTAGTCCTGGCACTGGCGTGGGCGAGGTAGGAAACATGACGCCACCATGCATACATCCGGCGGCTAAATAACGTTAGGCTTGTGATACGAATTTGCGATTTATTTGCCAACTGGAACAAGACAAAGGCCACACAACCAGGCAGGCAGGCAGTCAGCCATTCATCCAGTCAGCGAGTCAGGCCTTAAAGTGTTTTTGGCCCTAAAATGCAGATAAGACTGCAAAGTAACTAAGCAAGCGACACAACTATGTAAAGTAATCAAGGAAACGTAAACGGAAAGCGTCTAGGCACAAAAACACGATATCTTAATGAAGTATCGATTGCGTCATTGCCAGTCCCACCAAAAGGCATACAGCTTCGATTGCTGCTGCTGCTGTTGTTGTTGTTGTAGCTCTTGTTGTTGGCTGTGGCTCAGTCCATGAACTGGATGCGCAAGGCATTTTAAACTGACATTTTGCCAGCAAGGCACAGTGATACAAAATATTTGGTAAGTAAAACAAGATATGGAAAGAACAATTTGGCAAGATTATAAGTTATAAAAGCTTTCATAGTTCAACTTTAGCTAAGATACCCACTGTGCGCTTAACTTTAGCTAAGATACCCACTGTGCGCTTAAGTTTATGCGCTCTCTGTCTCTCTCTCTCTCTCTCTCTCTCTCTCTCTCTCTCTCTCTGTGACTCTGTGTGCTTGTGGCCCAGAGCACAGTTCGAATTTCATTTGCTTGTTTAGCTCTTATCGGATATTTGTCCCCGTCTAGCCTGCAGCAGTCAGCCTGTCAGTCTTCGTTGATGTTGGCCTATCAATGCCAAAAGTTTATTCTGGGCCATAGACGGGATTCCTGAGCGTATTAGCTGCATGTGTCTGTAACCCCAAACGCTGTTTAATTATTTTAAGTACCAAAAAAAAACAACCGAATTAATGCATTTAGATTTGAAAATATTCAATACAAATTTTTGTAGCATAAAAACGAGCGGTTCAACCAACAAAAGTCGAGGGTGCTTGGTATTCAGTGCAACTGAACTTTTGTCTGCACAATCCAATGAGTGAAATGGGTAACATTAAATGAAACAAAAATATGACGGCAACAGCGGCCTTTGCTCCCTCATACATGGCCTATACGTATTTGACATAAGCTGTCCAAAAAGTATCTTCTGTACAATGATCGGCTTTAGGTTCATTTTTCTTCATTTTTTCGGCAGCCAAATTGCAAAATGCTATTAACACTGCTTTTAATTAGTGCCAGAGCAAAATGCATTTTCAGAGATTCTCTAGTTTTTCGCTTCTTCTTCATTTTTTTTTTTTTTGTGTGTTTAAAGCCGTATGTTTTGTGCGGCAGCAGCAGATGGTGAAATCGTAATAGAAATACCAGAGAGGATGCCAAGGTAAATGTCTGGCATTGCAGATGCTGCTGCCACCTGGCGGCTGCTTGGGACCAGCTCTCGTCTAACTTTGGCGCTTGTTAGCAGGAAACAATGTCAAACTCATTAGTGCTCCCAAAAGGCTTTCTTTCACAGTGTCGCCAGGTAATACACACCTACAGGCACACAAACACACACACACATATATACAGTGGCAAGTGTCCTTGTATGCGTTACTCTGTGCAGCCAGCAGGCAGCCGCTTTGAACTTTTTCCTCGCATTTACTTAATGGATTAATGAGATTTTTTGTTTGCCAAAGCCAACAGCTTGCGCAAGGGCGAACAGACCGACGCCTTCGCAAAACGTAAACTAAGATGAAGCTGACTTCAGTTGATGTACATACATACATATTTTCGGGGTAAATACATTTGCAAAATGCAAAATTCTAAGACTAAGATAGGGTTAAAAGGTGCGCGCCAAGCTAAGCTTGAAATAGCTTGAAGGCCGGAGGGCAAAAGTAACTCTATGCAAGCTTTTCTTCAAACATAGTGCAAAAATTGAACTTTAAGTGCTATTTCCATTTAATTTAATTAAGAGTAAAGCAGGCTTTGTGCCTTGGTTGACTCCAAAGGGTTATTAGCGCACAGCTTTTGGCAGTCCACAAGTCTGCGTTGTTGACATCGCATTCCCTCTTTAGTGTCATAATCAAGCTTGTGGCAGCAATTTTTTCAACATTTGACAGCCTGCAATGCCCTGTGCTTAGCTGGGGCTAAACAGCTGCGCTACCCGTTGCCCAAGTCATACAAATGACTTTGAATTATTTGTTTACCTGTGTGCACCACTAGAGGTGAAACGAATTGCTGCCGCTGCTGCTGTTGCTGCTGCTGCTGCTAAGACCTAGCTTTGTTGACGAAGCATTTGTGGTAACCACGCACAATGGTGCGTAACAAATCGCAACCATAAACAGGCAAAGCCAACATAGGCAAGCATGGCAGCTTTGGCAAGGCTTTGCTGCCGAGTGCTGCCATAATAATTCACAATTTTTCACTGTTAAGTGTCAGGAGAGCACACAGCAAAAAAATAACAAAATAAAGAGATGCCAACAAAGTGTTGTGCACAATTGTCGGGTACTAAGCGGCGCATTAAATCAAACGACCAGCCAACAACAACAACAACAAAAGAACAACAACGACTAAATGCTCAAGACTTAGCCGTGTCGAGGGTTAACGCTGCGTATGCGCAATGCCTGAGCTCAGCTGCAACTAGCAGGACTCAACTAACAAACAAACAATTACATGATTATGCATTTGTGTTAGCCATTTAAATGTCACAGCCAGGCCGGCCATCAAGTGGCCAAAGCTTACTGCGAGTGCTAAACGCAGAGTTCATACCAGAAGCAGCTAATGCCAAGTCTGTAGCTCACATGTGCTGCAGCGATACACCAGGAGAAATCATTGACTTAATAAACCATTCAGGTTGATGAGAATTGTCTATTCCTTAGCCAATGCATAAATTAAAAGAGTGTTTATATAGCGTTCTAGCGCTTTAGGCACGTTTTCAATTAAAATATTTATGGCAGTGTGACCAGCCCACATAACAATAATTATACCTAGCTTCGTTGATTGATAACACACTTATCGATAGCCAGAGACATCAATTTGAATTGCAAACTGTTTACGAATTTAAGATTGGGTCTCAAATTAAGTAAGTAAATATTTATTTTTTGTTGTGTAGCTTTAACAGCACAAGCAATATGATGCTGGAGGCATTTATGCGACGCCACCAGCGCCACTTCACATGTCACCACAAACGTCAACTGCTGCTGCTGCTGCTGCTCCTGCTGCTGCTGCAGTAAACAACAAAAGCAGACAGCTGGCAGCCAACTGGCCAGCAGCGCTGCTGACAGTTGAAAGGCGACGACACGGTATGCGGTATGCAACACATACATACATATGTATATATGTATGTGTGTTCGGTTGTTGTTGTCGCTGGAGTGTCACTAGTTATGAGCCCAGCGCAGGTAGTCAAGTATGTTTATTTTTGTTTGTGACTTCGGAAGTTGGCAAGCACATAACTAAATCAAAAGTAAACCGATTCTGCCGCCCTAGCATAAATACACTCGCTTTGTTACATTCTAAATTTAGTCAGCTGTAGTTGAAAGTATCTTTATAGCTACAACTTTCTTGTGTAGAATATTAAATGCGTAAGTCTCTACACAGAGTTGAAGTTTGTGAGAAAAGCTGCTATTGTTTGGCACACAACAATGGGTAAGTCAAACAAGTTTCGCTGCCATAATTTATTATGATATTTTCCATGCAGTGGTGAATATGCACTTGGCCAAGTTAAAGACCAGCAGGCGCATAGGCGTGGTGTTTGGGGGGGGGTGCGGCAAGCGTAGTGTGTACGCTCAGGTGCTGAGCAAATAAATGTGCCATAAAATTGATTGAAATTGCATTGTGTTCGTTTGTGCAACAGTTTGTGTTAAACAAATAAGTTTGGCAGGCGCTTTTTGTGTGTGGACAGGAGTTGCAAAGCGGAAACGGAAATCAGCGCCAGTGTGTGAGAGTCTGTGTGAGTTTGAGGGAGCAAGTGAGCGGAAAGCATGCCTGTGTCTGTGCTGACAAATTTTTGCTGAGTTGGTTTAGTTCTGCTAAGGTTGAACAAGCGGGCTAAAGCTGAACGTAGCCAACTTTTTAATACACTTCAACTTTTAAAACAAACTCGATCGGATGTAGGAGAAGCTAGTTTTATAGTTTCTCGGATCTTGTTGTTCATTCAAACAAATTGTCCGTCTGTCTGTATCGGCTAAACAATATATTTTCTCTATACATATGCGTTGGATTTACTTTCTGCACTACTTGAAGACGCGCTTTTCAATTTTATATGTGGCTAACTATGTCAAAGTGTATAAAAAAAATGTGCACTGAACGGGAAAAAGAGAGAGAGAGAAAGCAAGTAAAATAGTTAGCGAGCGAGTTACAGCAAATCCTCGCCATGATAAACTGCAACTATCAAGTTTTAAACATTTTCATTAGCGTTAATTAATTTGAAATATGTATTTTTCTCCAGCTCTCGCTTTGACTGTCTCTCTCTCTATCTCTCTCTCTATCTCTCTCTCTCTCTCTCTCTGTGTTCTAAACTCTCTTATTTTTCATGCGCACGCAAATTACGCAAATTTGGAAAGCGACCAGAGCACAAGCGGTGGTAAGGTGGCTAGAGCCAAAACGGATGAGTTGAAGCCTCTTACGCTGATGCGAGCTCCAAAGCACAATTTACGGCAGAGTCAGCAAAAAATGTACCGCACTATGGCCCGTTGAGTCTCTAACAAAGCTTGTGAAGTGAAGCGAGAATGCTCAGATGGGCGCCCCAGCTGTCCAGCCACAGTTTTTAATTACGCGAAAGCGGCTGAGCCGCGCACTTTTGGCTTTTAAGAGAACGCAAGTTGAGCAAACTACACACAAAAAACAAAATAAAAGCGAGAAAACCGCTGCCCAACCAGGCGCCAACTCGCTGGAAGTCAAAGTCATGGCCTGGCCTTAAACGTAGCCAGCGAGCTGCAAAGATTTGGCCGCAGCTACTGGCATTTAGTGCAAAAAGCGAGTTCAGGTGCCTTTGCAGGCAAATTAAAAACTGTGGCTTAGACAACTGCAGCCATTTTGCATTGAGGCTTATGAATATGATCATTATCAGCTCAAGCTGTTTGAGAAATTGATTAAGTAAGTTTTATAGCCAAAAGCGCAACGTAGTTCGAGCTGCAGTCCGAGCTCTAGAGTTAGGGTCAACTGCAAAAGCTTTTGTGAATTATGCGCTGCATACTTTTGGCCAACTGCACTTTATTAGCCGTCAGCTTTAGCTGTGACCCAGCTAAATTATGAACACATAAAGTTGGCAGCAGCGGAAGTTTGTTAAAGCCGTGCGTATGCTTAAGTAATTGTTATTATTATTTGCGTGTCGCGACTTCATAATTCAGCCCAACAGCAATTGCTCTAATGAAAGCCTAATGGGCGTATGCAGTCGTGGCGTGTGTCAGGGGGGCGTGACTGGCTGACAAATGTAGCAAATGAGTAAATGCACTGTGCACCACAGTCGCAAAGTTTGTGGCAACTTTACGCCATGCCGCAACTAAATTATGCTGATAAAAAAGTCACACACTCGCGTAGAGAGCGAGAGATACGGCTTATGCATGATTTCCGCCAACGGCATCCGGTCAGCCTACGACTACGTGGCCGGCTAAACTATTTTAAGCATGGGTTAGCTGCTGTGCGCATAGTTGAGTTTCGGTTTAGTTGATTTAACTAAATGGCGACAAGTTGAACGAGTGTCACAGATGAGATTCTAAGCAGTGTCCACAGAAGCCTACACCGAGCCACTTTAGCAGGCAACACATTATGTGTGCCTAGACAGACAGTTGGCATATGGCAAGCCATTTTGGCCTAAACAAACATGGACAGACGCACTTGAGTACACAGTACGCATGATGAGCAAAGGCTTTGAATGGGCCATATTGAAATAAACGTTTCATGTATATGTGTCCGTGTGTGTGTTTGTGTGTGTGTGTGTGTGTCTGACTGTGTGTGTGGCATGGCTAACAAATTTATAGTTTGGCATTGAATTAGCCATGCCAGCGACAAAGGCTGAGTCTGAGCTTGCGGCAGCAGAGCTCGTAAAATGGCCGTTAAAAAAGGGGGCGTCTGAACTTTCATCAGCCAAGGCTAAATTCAATTTGAACAAATTGTTTGCACAAAATATATGCATATGTATGTTTGCTTTTGTTTGTGTATGTCGGTGAGTGTGTGTCTGTGTGTGTGCTAAGTAAACTTGTGCTTCTGTTTGTGTTTGAGTTTGACTTCAAGTTGTCTTAAAACTTTGCCAGCTTAAACTCAAAGCTCTTTGATTTGTTGTTTTGTCTAAAAATATTATTTCTTTGGAGCTGCGTACAACGCGGCGTATGCACAACAGCTCATTAACAGGCCAATTTGTTTATTACACACAATGACCAAAATAAATTACGCCTCATTTACGCCAGGCACGCTGATTATTGCTGCTTTTCTAATTTATTTCATTACAGCAAAATTAACGCGCTTATCGCTCCGCGCATATCTTAAATCCGTCTGCTATACTTACGCAAATTGAGGCCAACAAACAACAAACAGAGAAAACAGTGTGCCAGCAGAGATAACATCAAAATCAAAGACAAAGTTCAAAATGTCGCCGCCACGGCTCTCAGCTCCGCCACGCCCACAACGCCAGTGCAATAAGCAAAAGGACAACAAGGCCGTGCAAATATTTTTGGCGTGTTGCCTTCAAAAAAAGAGAAAGGAAAGAAACTTGCTAGAGGTAAGGGCTAGGTATATACGTGTGTGTGTCGCATCGCTGACTCTGCTTGTCGCTGTCGTTTTTTATGCTGCTGCTTGTAGGCCAAAGGATTATTTGCTTGGTTTGGTCCTTTGACTCGATGCTTGCTTATATTTTGTATTTTGCTTTGTGTTTGGTTTGGTTTGTTTTGGCGCTATTCCCTTGTGGTTGGCCCCATCGATTTTATCAGCGTGCGCCTACAAGACTTTCTAGTGCGACCTTGGATTCGTATCTTTGCGTATGTGAGTGTTTATTTAGGTCGCATTGCATAGCTAAGAAAGCTTTGCCTCAGCAGCTTAGGCGCCAACCCGTTTGAGTTAGTTTAGTTTATGGCTTAGCAGCTGTTTTTGGTTTATTAAATTCGCATTAAAAATCGGCGACACCGAGAAGTTGCCAGTTAAAGCGCTGGCTCCATTAAAATTTGATCTACGCCAGCTGCTGCTGCTTGACGCATTAAAAGCCTTGCATGTCCGTTGAAAATCTCCGTGCAACTTCAAATCTCATTAAACGACTCAATTTCATTGCGCGTCTTAATAAAAATGCAAATAGTCAAGATACTCTGGCTGTCATTTCAGCCGAAAGACCAACACAAACACACACTTACAAAAAAAAAAGAGGAAGAGCAAGCGTAAAGCAAAGAAATTGTTAAAGAATTATGACCTCTATGAGGCTGTCAGTTGGTAGCCACGCTTTTGTAAGTGACCAGTAACTTTACCATTCGCAGACGTCAGCGGTTTTAATGCCGTAGATTTATGAGCTGAGACATGAAATGATGACCCTCGTTTCAGAATCTTTGCAACGCTCATTTTGCTGCCTGAGCAGATTTTATGCTCCAGCACCTGCGGTCAGCTCCAAAGGGCTAATAAACTTGTATACTGTGTTGGCCCACTGATTTACATAAAGCCAAATGCTGCCCAGTGCCAAACCATTTTCATCAAAAGGTAATTGGATTTCTGCTTAAAAAAGCGACAACAAACCCAACCAAACCAGTAACCAACAAAAAAATAACTCAAATAGGCGACGACAACGCGACGCCAACAATCATTTGATTAAAAATTGTGCCACAACAGTAAACAGAGCGCCAAAGAATACAATAATATTGGTTCACGAAAAAAGCAATTCCAAAAAAAGCTAAATAAATAAAATGTTGGCTTCAACACACTACATAATAGTAGTGAAGGATTAAAACAGGATGAGCTGTATTAAACTGACATGTAAACAAATTCTGAAGAAGAAAAAACAGATTGGAAATGAGAATCAGTTTGATTTTTTTCAGGTTAATATGATCTTAGTTACTTACATTTAGATTATTCAATGCATGAATACATTTTTATTATTCTACCACAAAATACATACAATATCATTTAAAATCATTTAAAAAAGAAACATTTACATTTATATTTATAACAATAATAATATTTTATAAAATATTTCAGCCTATAAAATTACAATACAAACAAATGAAGATTGAATCTTCGAATTACTTTTGAATTTGCGATAAAGTTAGTCTTCTTTGATAGCACTAATACTATTTAGAGACCTAGGGTATCCAACATTTCCATGCAGTCGCATATTTTAAAGGGTTCTGTAATAAATTTAAAAAACGCGCCAGCGGCAATAAAAGCAAGTGGACAAATTAAAGTTGGGCGCCACCAACTTTAGATACACTTTAGACTAGTGCATCGCAGCTAACACAGCAATGCACCTAACACATACACAACAACAACCGGACCGCGTCCAGCTGTTCGCTGTAGCGTCCAGAGCGCCGCCGCTTCTAGAACGTGCACTCGCTGTCTATATTAAATTTAATTACTATAACCTAAATGATTTAATGGCGCTCGTTCGAAATTTCTGGCAATTTGTGATTTATTTCAGACTTTTAAAGATTTTCGTAACTGCCTTATATATCATTTTTTTCGATTTGCGGGGAGGGCGTAATGTCCTGAATATAGGAGCACCTACATACCAAATTGGTTCCTCTAGCTCTAGAGTGCCGAAAACACGCACCATACAGACGGACGACGACCAACAGACATTATATCGAGCTCATCTGTCGAGCTGATCAAAATAATAACGTATGGGTGCCACGCTCCTTCTCTCATGTATAATACATTGCACAAACTTCATGAACCCCTTTTAAATTTTCCACAAAAATTCAGAAGTGTATACAAATAAATCGTAAGCCTGAGTACACAGAATTGGTGGCAATTGTTGCCTGTTGTGGCAATAAGCGAATGAGCCACGCCCACTCATATACTCACTCACCTGCAACGCCTCGGTCTACAAAATGGCCGCTGGCTGTTGGTCAATGTGGCCACGTTGGCGTCGTCGCGCTTTTCATTATTTTTTTTTTTTTGGTATTTTTTGTTTTTGCGATTTTACATTATATATTTTTTTAGCTGTTTGTTACTTTGCGGCTGCTTTGTTTTCGCTCATGTCCCTTTTTTGCGCTTACGCCATTCTCGTTTATTTATTAGCAATTTTATTAGCTATGAATTTGTTTGTTTTTATCGTAAAACCCTACCGCAGAGCAGCCGCAAACTGCAAACAACACCCGCACTCTCTTTCTCTTCCTTGCTTTCGCTCTCTCCCCTGCCGCAAATTCGTTACACATGAGGGTCTCAAAGGGTACGGAAGCAAGTCTCCTGGCTGTTATTTTGCAGCCAAATGAATGTGATTTATATATTCAATAATGAAAGTGACTGCCATTGAACCCATTTCCGTTTCCCGTCTGCTTAAAACATTTAAATTTAAATATTTTTCTATGCCGTGATTTATTGTTTTGAACTGCAAATGTTGTGTTTTTATTTTGGTTTTTCATTTTTGTGTGTTTTTCAAGAGTACTGGGGCGGCTTGGCATTGTGGGCGTGGCTACGCTTGTTTCACGCCCGAGCAGACAAAAGCTTGTCAGCTGAGGTGATTAAAACTTTTGGGGAACTGCTGCTGCATACATACATATATATTTTTTGGTGGCCAAACCGGCAAGACAAGCTGACAGCAAACTTTTGTGGCAGACACAAAAGGTGTGCCACAAGCCTAACCCAAATCAAGCAAACGTTTCGCTTAGACAATAGCTAATCAAAAACTTATTTTTTAAAAGGCATAAACGCTTTACATTAAGGGCTAAAATGCTTGATAAAAATACAACTTGAAAGCGCTAAATTTGCATTTATTTACGCGCTCTACTAAATTGCATTAACGTGTGCAGCACTGCACTGCAGTCGGCCAACTCACTCCTTTGGCCACTTAGGAGGACGCAAACAAACCAATGCCGCTTGGCATTACTGATTCAAGGCCCGCAACTCGCGCGATTTACTGGTTTCTGTTTTAAGGGTTATTTTTGCTTTCTTTATTAAAACATGCGCTAAATGCTCCCCTTGCGGCAATTTAATAAAAATAAAAGCCAAGCGGCAACTTCAGAGTGCCTCGTGCCAGTTTCCACTCACCAACCCGCCCACACAGCTATTTCAGGTGAATGCGCGCACTGCGTGCATTAAATTTTCACTATTCAGCTGAAAAAAAAATCAAGCTAAACCCAAAAAAAAAAGAAGAGAAAGGAGAAAAATAAGAAATAAAGGAAACGTGGCGCCGGAGCCCAGCACAGAGCACTGTTGAATGGTAGGCGCAACGCCAAAAGTATTGGCCATAAGTCAGCAAACATGAATAACAAATCAATTCAGTTTTAACGCTTCTACAAATTCTTGAGTCCTAACACACACACACATGCACACACTGGGCTCATTTCAAAGGTGCGAAAACGAGCTGTTGAAAGGCTAGCAAAGCAAAGACGACATCACACACACACACTCGCACACAAACACACAGACACCAAATAAAGCTTCAGAGGCCGTTAAAGCACAAGCATACACTCATGTTTGTGTCTGTGTTTGTGTGTGCGTGTCTGTGTATGCTGCATAGTTTGGTGTTAATGGCAGGCAACCGTTGTCCGCTGGGCGTCGGGCATTTTGAATTTTTAATGCCCGCCAGCAGCCCACCTGCTTAGTTTGTCCGCCGGCTCACCGTTGAGCGCCCTGCTCCACTTTTCCTTTTTTTTAGGCATGTTTGCATACACTTACGCCCAGTAAACTATGCATATGCATATGAATGGTTGTGTTTGAGTGTGTAGGTGTGTGTGAAAGGGTATGCTGTTGCTCGCGCTCTTCTTCTTTTTTATGCCATGGCAAAATTGTCCGGTAATAAATTTTCAACGTTTCCTGCCGACAAAGCGCCGCACTTTACAACACTTTTGGCATAAACAAACAAACACACACAGTTACATGCAGTTGGCCATGCGTGTGAATGAGCTGAGTATGAGGCTGTATGTGAGTGTGAGTGTGTGTGGAATGGCGTCCATGTAACGGAAGTTAAGTACACACTAAGTTGAGCTCGTGCGCTTGTAACATCGTTTCCTTCATATGTTTTTTGATACTTACACACACAATCACACTCACACACACACACATATTTAAGCGTCCCACTAGAAATCTTGGGCTGCCTCCTGCGCTGCTCTTGGCCTGCAGGTGAATATGTTTTGAGTATTTTGTTTTTTATAGTTGTTTTTGTTGTTGCCAAGCGCTGTCCAAAGGCTTAGAACCAAACTTGGGCGCTACTACGTCAAAATTAATGTCGACAACGCTGTCGCGCTGCTCCTGCGCACTAAACTCATGACGAGCCTGCCAATGCAAGTTAGGTCCAACCGCCACACTCATACTATATGTGTGAAACATTTTGCACTTTTGTTTCGCGTCATAAGTGCGTTGCTCAAGTTTATTTTATAATAATAGGGTTAGCCTATAATGATTTATTAGTTTTTGATTGAAGCTCCGCTTTCTGCTCCTTAATACTTCCACTCGTTGCTATTACTTTGCCCTGTTAACCCGTCTTTCTTCTTCTCAGTACCATTTTGTGTAGTCATGACGCGCAGTGGTAGATCATTCTGAGACATTTTTTTTTATATTTTTAACTTATTCCCAACATAATGCATACTTTATGCACACTTTACCATAAAACGCAGCAGCAGCAACAACAACTGCTGCGAAAATGGGCACAAGTGTTTGCAGACGGCCTGGTTGTTGCTTGAGCTAATAAAACACTTGCTTGCAACACGGACACTTTAAGCTAATTATGCGCAGGTGTATAGGGGAAGGGCTTTAGCTCATGCCTACACACATCTAGGTGTAGTGCTGTCATTAGCTGTCATTACACAATTTCCATAAACAACATACACACACTCACGCAACTATAGCTACTATCTAACTGTTGGGCTTTGTGTTGGCTCAAAAGCAAGCTACAATAAAAGTTTTTCCAGCGTGTGTGTGTTTGTGTGTACAGGAGTGCTTGAGCCATTGTTTGTCTTTGAAAACTTTGTAAATTGTGTTAAATATTCCATTAAATGAAAAGCTTTTCATTTTTTTTTTTTTGTTCTCTCTTAGTTTTTTAGTTGTGCCTGCAACTGCAACAGTCAGTCGCACCGATAAATTGAATGCTTTGCAACAGCCTTGGGGAAACGGAGGCAGGGCACAGCTTCATACCACTGTTCAAGATTCTCGTGAGCCAGCAATTTTTATTATAATTTTATGCTTAAATGTGGGACATTTTATGTGCATGCAGCATGCATATAGAAAAGTTTTGCTGCCCCACTCGACTTTATAAACGAGCTTAGTAGCTGCCATAGAATCTCGCATTAATTGAGCTGGCAAGCTTTTAAAATAATTGCAAAGAGGCGAGAGTAGTGCCTTTTATGTTTTTAAATAGCCACCACAATATGAATGGCTAGCTGCAATCGATTGATTAAACCATAATACTTTATGACTGAAAGCGGACTAGAGCTCATAAACTAAACATTCAATGTACTTATTAAAGCAAAAAGTCGTTTAAAAGTCTATATCAATAAATCTGCACACATTAAACATATTTAGTCACAAATTTATGCAGTGGTTGCAGTTTTAAAATTCAAATTGCGCGCCCAACACTCCAGGGTTGATAACGCGCTTTAAAAGAGTAGAGAATACTAGTGTTGGGTAGAATCTTTGTTTTATTCGTTTGTTTTTGTTCATCATTAAATTTTCCTCACAGTTTGCCCGTTAGTTTAGAATGCTTACTCCAGCTAGATATTGAATATTCAATATTGTGCCATAGCTTAATATGTTAACAATATACATATAAGCTTTCTAATAGCTGTTTTGCGTACACAAGTAATTTTAAGGCTCATAGCTGCTGAAAACAAAAAATAAACAAAGCAAAAAACAACAACTGAGCAGGGGATGAACGATTCAGTTCGTTCAGTTTAGTGTTACACACATACTCACATACAGACATCAGACGCTGCGCTCTTACCCTGCGCGAGATGTCGTAAGCAGCTGTTGGTTGGATTGTTCGCCACAGTGTTGTCATATTAGCTTATTCTTGGCTTGTATTTTTGAAAAGGTAAAAGCTTATAAGAATTTGAAATGACTTATCCACCATATAACTTTAAAATAATGAGAAGCAGTGTTAAGCAATATATGTATTCGTGGTTTCTACGAAATATTTTACTTACTTAAAATGTTTCACGACACTATTCATGTGTAGGATTTTGTGTTTATGTCGAGGAGAGATTCTCTTGATTATTTTGGCCATTCAAATAATTCAGTCAAATGTTTTTTCATTACCTAAAACATTGATTGTTTTTTTTGAATACTACAAAAATACGTATATGAGATGTTGTATGTGTGGCAACATATTGAATTTCTGCAATTTAGCAACATTAAAACAAATACCTTATTTTTTATATTGCATTTAATGTATAATACCGCAATTTTCTCTTAACAACATTTGACTGAATTATTTGAATGGCCAAAATAATCAAGAAATTGGTTTGTTAACTATTTTCTTCTATTTAAATATAGCTTGTTTTCCAGATTTTTTAATTTTAGCTTCTTTTAGCTTTTTCAGTAAAATATCGATGAGCTAAAAATATTATCGATATCGAAGAAGAAGAAGCAGCGAGAGTGTAATAATTTAATTTAACTTAATTATAACTAGTTGGCCGTGCTACATTTAATTTTTCCTTTTTGCTTTCGCTTTTCCGCAGCGCCCGCAGAACAAAGCAATCGTTGAATAGCAACGCAAGCAGTCGAACATCGAAAATCAAGCAATATTAACGTTTTCCGCACGCGATTTGTGGGGCAGACGTAGTGTGCGAGAGAGAGAGTGACGAGAGAGCGCAGTGGTTGAAAACAAAACCACTAAAAGCAAAATGCAGCAAAAATTTGGCAGCAGCCGCGCAGCGCTGGCACTACTACTACTACTTGCAGCTGCAACCGTCGCCGAGCCAGAGATTGATGACTTCGACGATGGAATCGTGGAAGATGTGCAGGTAAGAGAGTCTGGCATGGAAATGTAAGCACGCATGTGTGTATGTGATAGGCAGCCGGTTGCTACCGGCGCAAAAAGTACACGTCAGTGACAACATCTGCTTAGCTGTGCTGCGGCAGAGGCGTGGTATTATATTTGAGGGATGTGGATGTGCGAGCTATTGCCGTCTGACCAAAGTTTATGATTGCGTCTGATTGTTTTATTTGTATTATGAGTTAACTTACGCAAGTACCCCGCCTACGTCCCACTTTTAAGCTATCTCGCTATCTATTTCATTTGCTTAGCGCCGAAAATTGTGTCAGCCGCGTGGTTTTTTTTTATCTTTTTTTCAATTAATCTATGCCTGATTAACATATCAATATGTCTGTCTAGGAGGAAGCTGGCAACACACCCGCCGAAGAACTGGTTTATGAGAGTCCCGTTATCGATAAAAAGAAATTCCACTTTGCTGACCATTTTGATGATATCGAAGCATCACGCAAAGTCTGGACCCAATCTCAAGCCAAAAAGGATGACATTGCTGAAGAAATTGCCAAATATGATGGCATTTGGAATTGGGAGTCGCCTCAGCGTATTGTTTGGGCCAAGGATAAGGGCCTGGTGCTCAAGTCTAAGGCCAAGCACGCTGCCATCTCAGCGCGCCTGCACAAGAAGTTTGATTTTAAGTCTGAGAAGCCACTAGTCGTGCAGTATGAGGTTACAATGCAGGTGCGTAGCTTAACCCAATTCGCAAACTCATGCGGCTTGGCAGATTGCATCAGCCCAACGTTGACTGCTTAATCCAATTAAAAGTAACTGCCACTAATCGAGCTTATGTTATGTGGCGTTTTTTGCTTTCATTTTCGTTCTCCCCCACTTAGGACGGTCAAGAGTGCGGTGGTTCATACATCAAGCTATTGTCAGCCGGTAAGGAAACCGAAGATCTGACCAAGGTAAGCAATGACCCACTTATGTTTGCCAAAAGTCGCTGTATGACCCTTATATATATATTTTATTACGTAGTTCAATGACAAGACACCCTACACCATTATGTTTGGACCGGACAAGTGCGGCAACGATGTGAAAATGCACTTCATATTCCGACATGTCAATCCAATTAACGGCACCGTCACCGAGAAGCATGCAAACAAACCAAAGTAAGTGCCCCTGCCCCTGCCCCATCCCCGACTGCCGACTGTCATTAGTTGACATGTACAGATAAGCCACCGCATCTATGTATATTTTTGTAAACAGTTGCATGCATTTATAGTACACGTATATTTTACCCCATGTTGACAGTGTTCATTGCTGATTGGTCAGGTCATTCACTTGTGTGCAGTTTCACATTTTCTACATAAAATTTTATTTTATTTTTAGGAATCGCTTGGAGGAACCATTCAAGGACAAGCTACCACATTTGTATCAGCTGGTGGTGCGACCGGATAACAGCTTTGAAGTACGCGTGGATCACAAGATTATAAATGAGGGCTCTCTGCTTACTGACTTTAAACCACCTGTAAATCCACCAGCTGAGATTGATGATCCCACTGATCAAAAGCCCGCTGACTGGGATGATCGTGAGAAGATTCCAGATCCCTCAGCTGTTAAGCCCGAGGACTGGGATGATGATGCAGTGCCACAGATACCCGATGTTACTGCTGCTATGCCCAATGGTTGGCTAGAAGATGAGCCCGATATGATTCCAGATCCCACAGCCAGCAAGCCCGAAGATTGGGATACTGAAATCGATGGCGAATGGGAGGCGCCACTGGTCGACAATCCTGTATGCGAGAAGGCTGCTGGATGTGGCAAGTGGAAGACACCACTCATACCCAATCCAGAATACAAGGGTAAATGGCGTGCACCAATGATTGAGAATCCCAACTATCAAGGCAAGTGGTCACCACGCAAGATAGCCAACCCAGACTTCTTTGAGGACCTTATGCCATTCAAAATGACGCCAATTGTAAGTGCTTGCATTTAGTTTACATTTATAATTATTAACTATCTCTTAAATGCTGTAGACTGCTGTGGGCTTGGAGTTGTGGTCTATGTCTAGTGACTTGCTCTTTGACAATCTTATCATCACCGATGATGTGGATGTGGCACGTGACTTTGCTGCCAACAGTTTTGATATTAAGCGTCGTTACATTGCCAGCGAGTCGGTAAGTTAAAAGTCACGCCCCTTTTTTATTTACAAAAAACAAAATCAACAAACAACATGCTAACAATTTCAAACTGATTTATATAAGAAAACATGGTGGCATCGTCTGATGCGGCGCATGAACTATAAGCCCGGCTGGTGGGCTTTGTATTTCCTCTACTTGCTGATACCCGCCAGCTGCTATGTATACTATTTGCTCCGACGCGCCAAAGAGGTTGAGCGTGTTTTTTAATACCTAACGATAATTATTTCATAAGACACTGCTTATATACCACCGCTTAACATACATTGCCTTGCACCACGCACTTTATTGCTATTTGCTATTTGATTTTGTAGGATTCATTCGTCAATAAGTTGCTAGAGTTTGCCAAGTCCAATCCACAAGCCTGGACAATTGGCTTAGTAGCCTTTGCTTCGCTGACTGTCATTGGTTTCTACTATAGATTTGCTAAAGCTAAGAAACAGGTAATGTGCAGCTAGAGTCTGGCAATAGTTGAATTGTTACTAAACTGTTTCTGCAATACAGGACTCAGCAGCCACGGCTGCGGCTGCACAGGCCAAGAAGACGGATGCAGTACAGCCTGATGATGAAGATGAGGCTGCTGCCGAAGATAAGGAAAGTGAAGACGATACAAGTGCAGCAGCTGGTGACAGCAGCAGCGACAGCAAGCAGTCTACCAAACAGAAAAAGTCTGATTTAGATATTAAAGAACAGCTCGAAGAAAATGCTGACGAGCCCACACAGACTGAGGTAAATCTAAAAACTAACCTGTCTATTAACTTATTTCTAAATCAACTTTTTTTTTACTTGTTGCACAGGAAGCCACAGCGAAGTCAAGTCGCAAGCGCAATGTGCGTAAGGATTAGAGAAGACTTATAATCAAACAACTAAAGCTCGGATTTTAAGATACTTGAAACTTAACCCAATTCCAAAATGCAATTTAGCAACAACAACAGCAAAACATTTGAGCCAACAACATGTCATGCTTAAAAATGTATTCACTTTTATGTTATGAGAATTCGTTTAGAAGAATCAACCATGGACCACTCACAAGGCATGCTTTATACCAAAATTGTTGTTGGTAGTTCCATAGTTAAAAGCGCGCATACAGCTGCATCTAATTTATCTTGCTAGTTTTTGTGGTTTGGTTTAGTTCGTTTATACGTATGTACTGCTGTATTATCATCCTATATCTGTTGTATTTAATTAGCCACATCTAAATTGAAGTTGTCATTTCATGTTCTATTTAAAACACAAAGAATCTAGACAATTGAGGAAAAGATAACACTCACACAAAAAAAAAACACACACACACACACATATATATATAGAGAAAGCAATAAGCAAATGCAGTAAAGCAACGGGAAACATCTAGTTTAATATTATTGTAATTTAAATGAAATTTATTCATACGCTAGTTATACTCAAAGTTAATACAAATTTCATTTCTTCATTTGTAATAATGAAAGTTTACAGCGAAAATAAAAATGATTGTCGAAAACAAACAACAACAACACAGCTACAGATTTATTTTCCAACCTGCACCAAGCAACAACCCGGAAGGACTAACCGACTACCGTTTGAATAATCATCCAACCCAGCAACTAAATCGTTTTCCACCCCCAATTTTGATGTTGCTCTAAACGAATTGCATTGTGTTAATTTAAATGTGAAACCCTTGTAAATGTGATGAAGCATTGTGAGGGCGTCCACAGCAACGTCGCGACCAGATCAGATCGCAATTGAATTTATGCTTATGTGGTGGCTGCGTACTGACACCGCCGCCCCAGCATAGTTGTGGTTTGCAGACATTTTACATAAAATATTTTGATTAGAAAATAGATTACTCTGATTTATGCACTAAGCAAGAATTAAATTTGTTGTAATATCACATCTAATCGATGTACTCGCAAAGTTCCTGTAAGTGCGCGAGCTTAAACACAATTTAAGCTTCAATTTAATATGCCAAACCCTTTTGGGCCTTTCGCCGCTAACCATTCAATTCGATTTCCTGTAGCCATAAATATGCCAGACCAGACAGTGTTTGGCAATAAAAGCGCAAGGATTGTTAATGAAATTGTTATGACAGCATTCACCGCCACTCCATACAGCAAAGCCCATGTATGCATATGAGATTGGAAAATACTTTCTATTCAAATTAGATTTATGCGCGCCCAACAGCTGTGTGCCTGCAAGCATTTGACTCCAAATTCTATTTACAAAACCAAATCACCACCAAAGCTCCATACAAAAGATTAAATGGTTCGCGTGAGGCGACGATGTTTTCGTACCGATAGCATTGTGTATCGTCGCACTTAAAAGGATTAACATTTTTATGCTGACTGTGGCTAGAGATGTCGCTGCATATTAAACTAACATGGCCTGATTAAGGGGCGGGCAAATATGTCCGTATTTCATCGACAGACAGAAAACCTCAAGGGCTCAGGCAGCCGCCAGTCAAACTTTCAGACGACCCTTAGACATTGCAGTGCAGAAGTGTGGGCGGCAGCAATTACGCCATTTGGCCAGTGCCCAGTCCGCTGGTTTTCAATGCGTAAGCATTATAATTTTAATAAAAATGTTTTTTTGTCAAAGCAAACAGGCAACTTTGAACCCTTCAAAACAGACAATAAACATGCTGGGGCACTGCACCAGACAGACACAAACGTCGAACGTTGAAGTCGACCCCAAAAAAATGAAAACTCCACAAAACGACTGCGCTTCCAAGTGAATGCTTTAAGTTGAATTAGTAAAGCATTTTTGACTGGGGTCAGACCGCTGCAACCTCGGAGACTGCTATGCATTGGGGCCAGACCTGGGGGCTGGTACTTGGACTTATTGAAGTTACTTTCATATGCCAATCGATGCGTAAGCGAAAGCACTGCGCCATATGTAATGTTATTGCAAAATTCCCTCTGGAAGCAACGACAAATTGTGGGAAGAGTTGGGATGGGATTGGGCTGCCAAGGGTAGTTCTGCCTGCTGCTGAAATTTTGTGGTGTGGTGGGTCCGCTATTTTTGCAAGTTCCGTACAATTAAGCCGTGCCACGTTATCTGATCAAATCGCATTGCGAACTACCAGAGAGCACGAAAATCCTGACCGGGAATTAATTGAGGCACATTGCCGGCTCGATTTCATCATAAAGATTACATGCTAAAGATAAAAAATCATAAAAATAAATTAGTTTTTGAATATGGGACCACGACACTAATAATGGTTACAAGAGATTTATTCGCATTCGATATTACTTTCATTTATTTCATGCAGCGATAATCCTCTTATGACTGCTGGAATAGATATTCTTTATTGCAATTACGTCACTTAGAGTATTGAATGGAGCTGGATTACTAAGCTTTGATAAAAGGCTTTTGAATGCTTAACTGTTTTATGCTCGTACTGATACTAAATACGGAGTTGCATCTTTATAATTAAGAGTTTACAATTTCAATGTTTTATCTATTTCGGCAATTTATTTTTCTTATAAAATTCTCTTTTATTTATAGTGTTATTGATTAAAAGAATTAAATTAAGTATAGTAAAATTCATTTTATTATACTTGCCTCGTGACAAGGCCCATTGTGTGATGTCTTTCTAGCCTTCATCTAATACGTCGGCTTAGGCGTTTGGTAAGTGGGTTTACGTGATTCAAAATGCTGCGCAGCTTACTTCTACAGCACGTCCCCGATTTTGTCTACTCCCAGCTCTTTTTCTGTTTGCTGCCTTTATATACCAGGGAGCAGCACATATTATTTTTAGTTTTTTTTAGAGTTTTTGCTTGTAAGATTTAGGAAAGGATCTTTTGTGCCTTTAATTGTAGCCAGTTTTCGCTGTTTTCTTCTTATGGGTCTGCCTTTACCAGTTTTAAACAATTCAATTAAAGCTTTTAAATTTAATGTTTACAAAAATTGTATTCGATTAATAATTTTAAAGGGACAACCGAATAACCAAATCATTACTAATTAGTTTTCCAACCAATTACTTACCTATACAAATATTTATTATGTACATACATATACATATGATGTGCTTTTAGTAGCAGTAACAAATAATAGTAGAATAGTTAAGGAAAAGCGCCGCGTCGTCATTTAATTTAATGTCATTAAGCATTTTCCAAAGTAAACAGTAAACAAAATTTGCCCGTTGTCACTTTAATTGGATTAAGTTCATGCTCATATATAAACAAATAGAAATAGATTTCAATTTTATAACATTGGCGAAACAAGAAAGTCAAGTAACTGGTGTCTTTGGAACTTCAAAAAGGTTAAGTTCTCACTCTTCATCGCAGGATGAGCGTCTGCCATTTGCTCCACATCTTGACGTTTTTCAACAGTGGATGACTACCATTTAACTAGCTATTTCCTCTTTAATAACTGTTGGTATAACTGTTATTACGCTGCCATCACGCCCATAGGTCAGAGGCACCTCTCCTAATCGCAGCGCAACATGCGGCAATGCAGTTCACTGTATACATCCGGATTAAGTTCCAATTCAGCTCTTGTTGCAAGCTTGCTGGTTTGGCGATCAGCTGGAGCTGTTAGTTATTAAGTCGAATAAAGCCTTTGAAATAGCTGAGAATATCATCAATTAGGCCGGCAGATTCACTTTCTCGGCAATTTAGCCGACAGCAGCTGCAAGAGGGGAATTAACAAATGCATTTACAAGTTTATTCAAACCTACCACAAATTAATAATGCACATTCTGTTTTTTTATCCCCTTCACTTTCAGTTCGCAAGTAGCAAATATCGGATTTCTAATTTTTAATTTGTTGCATTAAGCTTTATAAAAACAAAACATACATACATCTGGCTATGGCTCTGACAACCAATATCACTATTACAAATTGTTATAGAATATAGTATTTGCTATTATTTACATAATATGTAATGGTGGATAGGAATAATAATTGTAAAATACACGTAATTTTCATTACCTGAGCTATTTTCTTTTTTCCCTTATTTTCGAATAGTTGGGTGACCGTATTATTTATTCGCTTCAAGAGCTACAATTAAAGATTTAAAAAATTGATGTTTGATGTTTTCAAGAATTCACAATAACAGAAAACTTGCCTTTTTTGTAAAGGTTCTTTATGGAACTTTAAGACTGTTAAATACACTATGATATTAAAACCATATATATTTAATTTCTAAAAAGCGTTAAAGTGCAAAAAAAAATTTTGTTTTCTTATACGTATATCAATTGTGAAAAACTTAAGTCAATTTTCATGAAAACAGTTAAATTTATATTTGCCATGATTTTCTTCCAGCAAGTTTTTTTCTAAAAAAAATATGTTTCCAGCAGTTGGCTTTTGTCAGAGAGCAAATGATTCGAGTCCCAACTAAGAGAACAATTGCATTCAAACTGTCTGCAAAACGGCTTCAAAAATTCAGCTGTTAAAGAATATCACAATAATGTTTGAGCAGACTGGATTGAATACTTAGAATATTAGTGAAAATAAATAAACATTTTGCATTATTTTATAGTTCACTAAAACTAAAACAAGTTTCCCTTACAAAAAGTGATTTAACTCTATTACAATATAGAGTTCTATTGCTATTATATCTGTCAAGAGACAAGAAAGTTCTCACACGCAATTCAAACATTTTGCGAATTAGAATGCTTTGAATAGTTAGTATGCTTGCCTTTATCCCGCATTCAGGGACAAGGACATTGACTTGTGAAAATGAAAACGTCTTTGGTGGTGCTGGTCAGGCGATCATTAATATCCTTGTCCAGTTGCATGCTTCTGGTGGTGCATAAACAATACGATTTTATTGTAAATCGTTTATCTTCATTACGCGGCCAACGGTCAAAATGCATTGAATAACCACAGCATTGAATAAAAAATGCTGCAAACCAGTTTGGTTAGTGGCTTCCATGTCATAAATGCGCCGTTGAGGTGTTTGCATATATTTTGGGAAAAGTCGTGAGGTGAGGCTTGGCGGGCTTCAAGTGGCCACCCCAGCGCAATCAGAATGCAACCCCTAACCACTGCAGAGCTGACCCTTTGCTTAGGCTAATTAAATTTCTTTTGTTGGTCAGTTTTAGTTTGTCCTTTGATTGGCTTGTTCTTAAGATTAAGCTTTTGTTTTTCTATTTAACGCTTAATTTCAGCATTTTGATGGCCTAACACGATTCGCAACGAACCCTAGCTCTGACCCCTTGTTATCTAACTGACCAGTATCGGTTACAATTACAGCACAGCAATCCTTTAAGCAAACTCAACTGACCGCGACTAAACAAACACTCAAAGGCGTCCTCAACGGGTTATGACTGCGCTTCGATTCGCGTTTGACTTATGAATGAGCGTTGAAAAAACTTTAATTGCATTAGAAAAAGATTCACTCCAAAAAGGTCGACTGCATAGTTTTCTATTGTTCGCCATTGTTTACTTTATGATAGGCAAATGCTTAACCTTTGCGCCACTTGACCGGTCAGCTTTTCTTAATGCACTGAGAAAATTGCTAACCTCCCAACAAAAAACTTTGTGTATATTGCTAAGCGGATCAACTTCAACAACAAACTGCGCACGGCTTGCATTTGCATCTTAAGCTTGAGCTTATTTTTCAACAATTTTCTTCATTATATTTGGCTGTACGTGAGTTGCACGCTTTAGCTTGGCAACAGCAGCCAAAAATTGATTACAGACCGCAAAAGCTAAGAACAAAGCATTGGGGCTTGGCCTCCATATGCAATCCCTGTCTGGAACCTTGCGTGCCTTAATGTGGGCAGCAAACTGCACCTAAAAACTCAGCTAAATTGGTTTATCTTATTGTTTTTTATATTATTTTTGGGTACAGGCAATCATTTGTAGGTACACGCATATGAAGCAGGAAATTGCTCAATAAGTTGCAAGTTTTGCGTGCCCAGGTGGGCGACACAAACTTGCAACGAGGCGTCTGTGGCAGATAATGTGTAGGCCAATAAATAATAAATCAAGCCATAGCGACATGTATATCAACAGCAACTTGTCTATAAGTATATTTCAGTCAACCCATAGCATATACAAGTCAACACAAGTATTTAGGCAAGCCAGGAGAAAAAAATGTACTTATAGGATATAAGCAAATAAAATAATAGAAATAGTTTGAGCTCGCAAACCCCCTAATAATTTGATCAACCAGCCACTCTTACTTTATATACACCTAAACTAGTATTTAAGCAACTTCTTTTGCTTTTTTTTAATAAATAATCATTTTTGGCAGTGTTGTTATATATTTGTTTATATGGAAACTTTTCAAACTAAGTACACATATACAAATGAAGATGATATAATAAAACTCCAGTAGTCACAAAAATACTCCGATTTACTTCAGATAATTTTTTGAGTTAATTATTTAATTTTCATGAAATTTATGCCAGTCAAAATAACTAAGCCGAGCAATGTATCTTGATGCCATTTTAACACCTGCTAATGATAATTCGTAAGCAAATCAAATTTTACTGTTTGAAACAAAGCCTACGACAGAAAAAAATCCGCACGTTACGGTTCAAGTGCGTTGCAGGAACTCGTAAAAAAAAAGACGCGCGTTTTTGCTGCCCACATTGTGTTATACGGTTCGACGATTCTTAACGCTCATAGTTCCCCTTTGAACCACGGAAGAAAGAAAGCCACATAAACGTAAAAGAAACAGAAACAGAACACCTGATCAAAATTTCAAATTATTACAATAAAATGGGCGCAAACATAAGGACAAAACTCTGGTGTAGCTCGTGCGCGAGTTGTTATCATACAAACACACACACACACAGGCATACGCACACATACTATGACTTAAATATTAGCCATGAAAATGCTTTGGTCTAATGAGCACTGCATAGAGAAGAAGTCGAGAGAGTGGCTATGAAAAACTTCAAGTCGCTCGCTGTAATTACGCGCTCACCAGCGAAAGAGAAAGAGAGAGAGAGAGAGAGAGATAAGTAAGAAAATGTTTGGGCTGCGTTAATGGGGTTGGGGTCGTACACGGGGTCACGTTGTAACATTAACATGCATGCACCTGACGGCGCTGAACTCATTACTTTGGGTGCAACCGAGCCTAGGAAGTTGCTGTGGAGGAAGTTAGGGAAGTGAGCGCGTGCTCTTTGCTTGGCGATCTTGACTTTCAAGTCGTGTAGCCAGCCAAGCGCTGCGTCAACTGCCTCAGCGGCATAATTTGGTCGCGGTTCGCTGCTGGTGTTGTCGTAGTTGGTGGTGGTGGTGGCATAACTAACAGTTTTCCTTAGCGACGAGCAGCGGCATCCCTTGTGAGTTTTTCCTGAATTGAGTTGAGTTTTGGGCGCCAAAACAACAAGGCAGCAGTCAATGACACTAAAAAGGACTTTGTGGGCAAGTAGTCCTACTCAGCGACATATGCGACGCGACTCGTGCCAGCAACATCAGCATAACAATTAAACATAAATATGCCTAGGATAACAACAACTTAAGCCAAACGTGGTTTCCTCACATGTGGGCGCGCCAAATACAGTCATGTTGTCTCTCAGCCGTTTTAAACTAGAACAGGGGGTGGCTTTTAACCAACGATCGGGCACTTAAGGGTTAGCTTTGCCACACCAACTGACGCGCGCGCCCACGACGCCTGACGCCTGAAAATGCGGCATATACCACCACATATAGCAATAGGCTGCGCGCTGACTCGCGCAGTTTTGTAACGGTCACGCACGCAAGGATCTGTCCGCAGCTGCCCTCGCCTACGCCCATACTCTCATATGGCTCACACATGTGAGCGTTTGTGTTTGCTCAGTTCTGTTTATCAAGTCAGCATTTGGGCTGAGAAGCTTCATGCCGCGCTGCCCTTTGTACGCCTACCCACCCTGGTAATTACTTTCAAGTGACCAACTGACTTTAGATCAGCCCTAAATATGCCAAGCATATGTGCGCCTGCTGATCAAAGGACATACGTCTAGTATGCTGCTGCTTCGGACCTATTGTCCTGCAGCCTCACTCAGCGCGAAATTTTGCAATTATTAGTTCGACAAACAGGCGTCTGGAGATGGAAATGCTTGGGGTGGTGCCAAACACATGTGCTGCAACCTTTCCAAGTGCCAGGCTAAAGAATACCAATGAGTGTTTTTTATGGCATATTTCTGGCAACTTTGCACAACAGCAAAAGCCAATTGCACTATTTCAATCGCATGAACATGAGCAAGCAATATGTTATATTTAAAAAAGAAAGTATGCAAAAGAACTATAAGGATGTGCTAGGATACGAAGGAGCTGATTTTAAAGTATACAATTTTAGAAATAGGCTCTTAAATCAAATTGGCTATAAGTTTTGTATGTTGTTATTATTCCGATCCTTTTTGACTTTCAGTTGCATTAATTTGGTTTTCTTAATTTTTTTATTCATTGCTACATGAATTTCATTGGAAGATCTACTAAGGACATTGGTTGCTGCACTAGGAAATTGTTATTGTTATACATTTTCCTTATTGAATGTGTATTTATATTTTACTAGCGGACTAGCCGACGAACTTTGTCTCGCCTCAATTTGACGATTTCATATAACCCTTGAGTAATAATAAAACACTATCTGTCTGTGTCATCTGATCATAACTTCGACTAATTGAAACGAATGATATTTAGAGCCGTTTCTACTATGAGGTACATAATCGATAATCGACATCAATCGATTCTCAGAACAATTCATGGAGCTTAACTTCTTATTCGTTTCTTCTCCTCAAATACGAACTCGAACTTTCCGAATGTTTTCCAAAAATTATAATACTTTCCAGCCTTTTGTTAATTGCCTACAACTTAAGTAGTATTTTACTATACATTTTTTGTTCCATTTATATATATATAAATTTACATCTTAAAATTAAAAATTACGTTACTCAACTTTTGTGGCCGTAAAAAATACTTTCAATGCACTCTGAGTGCGAAACCCAGCTCGAACTCGAACTGTGATGCCCAAGACAATGTTCCCACATTAAATGCACTGTGGATTGGCGCTGGTCTGGGCAGGAAGCGCACATCAATGCGCAGTTGAAAGGATTCATTTGGCGAGTCCCTACGTGCCAGCCACAAAAGCAAGCAAAACAGCAACATGTGTATTTAGTTGGTGTATATTAAAAGTTGTGCAGCAAAGCTATCGGATTACGCGGCATGAAGACTCCAGCTGGGGAGTAGCTGTCAAAACGGAGGCCAGCCCGCTAGCTAAGTAGGTCGCACTTTTGGCTGGCGTTAAGGCCATAAAATAGAGCACTGAATCCTGTGTGGCTTCCCACGTTGCAAATATATTGAACGATAATAAAATAGCAGTTCATAGCAATAGAAGATAGAGCAAGTGCACATAAAATTAAATTAATGGTGCTTGTCATAGGGCACTTTGTTTTGATGCAAGCAGTGGGAAACCGGCAGGTCCTTGCGCACAAAAGGACATACAAAAGGCAATAAATTTGTGATGCCAAGACAATGGCAAAAAAAGAAATACGCTACGTATATATATATGAAATGAAATCACTTTGGTCTTATCGCACAAATGCAATCTCTCACCTTTCATGTTGTCAATTAGTTCAAGTGCAACTTGAAAGGCTACCTGCCTTTCAGTCCCAGGTCCCGAGTCCGGACTGAAGTTGTTGCTGATATGCCTGCAGATTTATAGCTAAGAAATCAATAAAATATTTATTGTCTATAACGCGATGGCAGTGGGTGTGGTGGGCGTGGCAACAGGAGCACTTTGTCCAGCACATGACGTGGGCCCAAGTAGAGATTTGTAGGCGTGTTGGAACAGTTAGATATCATTGCTGACACACCATGTGCTGGATTAGTTGCATGTCCTGCGCATGCTGCCCTGCCCTAGCCTGAAGTCAAGTGGATGGATGCAATTAAGCAGCTTGAAGCATTCACGATTAGATTTGCCTGCAAAGGAGTGAAAAATGTGAACAGCTCAGCGAGTGTCACAGTTAGGTTGCGAGTCCTGCGCGTGCGCGCAAGCGAATGCTTTCTCCTTCGCTCCCATACCAAACAAAGCACAGCAGTTAATTGCAAAGCCACCAGCAGCAAGGTAGACACATCGCTACGGGATAGGCGCCAGTCAGCACAACGCTTAATGACAACGGCGTCTATGCACGTCCAGGACGACTTGCTGCCATGCTGCGTGGGTTTTGCGCAGGCGCAGGTACTACTAATGTCACTGCTGACCGTGCGAAATTTGTGCCCGAGTCCAGCAGAAAGGACATCACGCTGACAGTTTGACACGTTTAAAGCGCCGCTTTGCATATACTTACAGCACATACTGTACAGCTATGTAGCACATACTATATGGCCTCGACTTGTGTGGTGGCAAAACATAATCGCGCGTTAACTCCTTCACACCGCCAAGCAGACGGACACAAGGGTCTCGCCTGCAGTTTCACCAAATGCATTGTTTAGTTGTAGAAGCCAGGACTGGCTTTTATTTGATTACACATTTTTATTTCAAATCGTTTTGTTATTTCTCATAATATTTTTGCCCAACTCGTTTGTATTTAGCTTCCAAGAACTCACTTCAGTTGCCCCGCGGCAGCTAAAACGACCACACAGCCGCCAACAGCAACAAAAACAGCAGCAACAATATCAACAAATATCATATAGGGGCGGCAAAACCTCAAACACAAGACACACACCAGTCAACCTGTGCGCATTTTTATGATGTATTTTTTGGGCCGTTACAACCGCCGAATGACGCAGTACTTTTGGCTCTAAGACACACCGCTGCGGTCAAGTCCTCGAATGCTTTGTTGGTGAATGTTTGTGTCCTTATAAATCTGTGGCCCACGCTCGCTCTTTTGTCTTTTGCACAGACGCCCAAGCCGCAATTGTGTCTGCAATTGAACATTTTGATTTCCCGGGAGGTCTAGGCTATATCAACGATCTGCAACTGCAACTTGTTGCAATTTCATGGCTGCCAGCAAATAGAAAAGAAGAGGGCGGTATTCGCTTTTTTGCGCATGTCATGTGTTTTTATGATCTTATTCCTGCTAATGATCTTTTCAAGCGATTGTCCTTGGTAGATAATATTAGCCAGTGCTGGCGTGCGGCTCGTAAAATAGTTAACTAATGGCAAGAGAGTTTCCAGGAAACTTTTAGCAAGCATATGCAACCATAAAGATAAACCCTGGCCAGCTTCAAAACTTTTGGTGCGTAACCTTAGCCCCAAACAAATACCGTTAATAACCTTGATAGCCTTTTAAGCAGCAGCTGTTGCTATAGTATTTAATGCCTAACAAGTTTCAACCGAAATCTCTGGCTTCATTAATTAATATGCACTTGAGCAAATCGCCCATGAAATTGGAGCAACCTTGCTGACAGCTTCCAGATCAATGCACACGCACACACACACACACACACACACACACACATGTAAATTGCTCAATCAATACCACATGCAAAGCATGTTCAACTCTTAAAATTTTTAGTTTCAGTTACTCAGTTTCAGAAAACCATATATATAAATCACTCGCAACATATGGCCAGGCAACGATCTCGTTTTCGCTCTGACGGGTTGACCACTTCAAGTCGCACCGCACTCGAAGCCGGACTCGTATTACATATGATGTGCCTTTTAATTTGGCGTACTAAGCTAGCCAGCGCCTAATAAACACATAGCCATAAACAAAACCAAGAGCGGCAGCGCCAAAGGACACAAAACCAAACGAAAGGCTACCGCTCAACTGACTGGCTGACTGACTGACAAACTGACTTGATGGCCAGTCTGTTGTTTTGTTTTGATAAAATCTCAAGTAACTACGACTATGCGCATTGTTTTTTCCTTTGGCTGCTCATTAGAGCGTAGAACGCGTCGATTGTTTGGGTCAAGACGCGACATGTTCGGATCACTGGTATTTTATAGCAGTGTTGTCCTCTCAACTAGCTCAAAGGTTTGTTTACGTCGACATCGCTGTAAACTAAACATGCCAACATGTGTTGGAAGTGAAATAAAGTAATTAACTACTAGATGTCTTAGACCTACAGTAAAATGTAAATAGACTTGAATTTAAATCCCCAATATTTTTAAATTTTCTGGTTGAAGTACATATATCAGCAGCCCTCATATCTTAAGACTAAGCGGTAAGGTAATCCGCAACAATTTTAAAATTTCGAAATCAATACATTCATTTCCTTTTTATCATGTTAGTAAATTCTATACATTTTTGCATAGGATGACTCAACAAATGTCTCTAAAAATAAAACATAAAAGTGGGAAGCTCAAACATAATGTTATTTATCAAAACGAGCTGAATTTTCAGCATCGATCGAGAGTGTATCATAGCTTGGCCATTATTATTATATGGATACATCGACACTGTATTATTCGAAGTTGTATACTACTGTGTAATCTAGGGCAGAAGCCTTAAATTTAAATATGACTTTTGGTTGTCCAAGTGAATTTAAAAAAATATTATACCATAAATTCCATTTGCTGATTCCTCATCCCTCAGACTCTCCATAAAGAAGTTTTCTTAGATTTACATATTGATTGGAAATCTTTAAAAAGCCTTTGTTTGAGCCTGACTTTGAATTTTGTGTTGGATATTTGAAGGGCATCGATACGTTTTTCCCAGGCTGCATACAAATAAGGCTCCATCACACATTGCTCTTTGTTGTGCTGCATTGTTAGATCAACTACAAACACACACAGTCACACACACATATAGGGAGCTATAAAGAAAGAATGGTATATAATTTGGTAATCTGTGAAAAAGCCAATCCCCCATAAAACCACAGGCACTCTTAACTCGTTTTCATTTTTGTTATAATGGGCATTCAAAACTCGTTACAGCTCCTTTCGTGAACTACAAGTGCGCATTTGGCATAGACATGAAAAGGCTTCATCATCATAAAGCCGATCCTCTGAGGCGTCCACGTGCAGGCCGCGCTTCAGCTTCGGGGGCTACTGCGCATGATAAATCTAGCCGCCTCCCCTACCTCTATCTCCCTCACACCCTCTAGCTGCACCGCTTAAGTATCTTTTGTATGTACCTGTGCCCAACCTGTTTTCACAGCATTTATCAGTTTTATTTACTGCTTGTCTATTCACTTGTGTGTTGTCTATTCCTTGTTTCGCCTGCGCCTTCACCTTGCCCTTGCCTTTGCCTCTGTTTGTTTTCCACTTCTTTGAAGGAAATCTCAGCGGATCTTATGGGTTTGCTGCACCTTCAACTTCCAATTGGACTTTTCCCCTGCAAACAGGTTCTCTATTGTTCTCTGCACCCGCTCTTGTCTATGTACCTGTATGTATTGGACTTTCCTCTATGCACTGATATTCGTTGGCTATCCTGCTCTGCACGGGTCTAGCTACCTCTCTCTGACTGCACAGGGGAAAATTATATGTTTTGATTTTTAACGGAAAATTGCTGAGGCAGCGCTGCTTTCTACTCACTGCTTAGAGTGCTTCAAGTTGGGGTCCACAGCAGCTATAGCACTATATAAATAGTCAATTTTTAATGATACACTAAAAGCAATTTTCTAATATTTATGTATGGTAACCTCTTCAGAACTGTTCTAATGAAGGGTTCGTGTTTCTCACGCACTGTCTGGCTGGTCAATCATTTTCAGAGGTCATTCAACCAAAGCAAAGTGTCCAAAGCAATGAAGAAAAAAAAGGATCAGCAATCTGACTTGATTCGTAATTGCTTTTTCATAACTATTCGATTTATGTGTATACAAATGCATTGGCTATACAAAATTTCACGGCTCGTTGAAGGCGTGTGCATAAAATATTTGATTTTGATCTACAGATTGGTAATAGCTACTACTGTCAGTTGCCAAATCAATTGGTCACTGCTACGCTCATGTGTCCTTTTACTCCTGTGTCCTGTGCGCTGATGATGTGATCATTACAATGCACGTGTCGGTCTGTTTTAAGTCCTACCAAAGGGTAATTAATGATGGCTGCTTTTTGCATACGCTGCATAGAAATCCACACCGCAAAGCATTGTGTGGCAACACCCCAAAGGCTGCCGCACTTGCCACAAGTTTTGCTCATTTACAACTCATTTCTTTGAGACTCTGCAAAAAGCAATTAACATGCTTGCATGATGTTGCAAAAATAAGCGCATTGATAGCTGCAAATCTTTGAAGTACTGTTTATGCTTCAAATGTGCCGATAGTTTTTGTTAGCAAAGGATTCAGACAGGCGTAAACTTTAGGATTGTAAATTATCTACAGTGCACCCTCGATACTGTGAGCGTAAGAAAAAAATGTTATGTTTTTGATAGATGCTCTTTATTTGTAATTGTGGAATAAGAAAAAATCCAAAGCGTTTTATAAAAAGACTTCTTGCAAAAGGTGAAAATTTAAAACATATTTTAACCTCATTGCTAAGACTAATATAGACACATTAGCCTATCTCATTTATGACGTGGCTTATGTTAAAACTATTGAAGCGCTATAAAGAAGGATATCATTGCACACTTCGGAGAGTCCAAAATGAATAAAGTAAGGATAGGCCCGATAATGTCGAAGAAAACGAAATGACATATGTCTATTCATTGTTGAAAGCTCACTTTATTACGCTGGCACTGTGGTTAATTTGTTCTGAATCCATCTATAGATATATATATATATATATATATATATGTTTTAGCTTCTTAACTCTTGTCAGAACTTGCACTCGTACATGTGTTGATCTAACAGCAACCCCCCAAAGGGAATTCTATTTAAAAACACCTTTGAAAATGCACTTAAGACAAAAGCAATTGAGCTCCTAACACGCTATGCAAACATGCAACAAAATCATTTACATACAACTATAAATGGCTTCGGCTCTTTGCATTTTAGCGTTAGAGTGTGAAAAGACATTAGATGCCTTTACGAGTAGAAGTTGCGTCGAGTTAAGTCCCTGCCGGCTCTGCGTTGAAACAATAAAAGCAGAAATCAAAAACCTCTAATGTAAACATTACATAAGTCAGCTACTGCGAGCAGTTCCAGATAAGCGCATAAAAACTTCCGGCAAGGATCAACTACGCACTTGTGCAAAAAATAGCTAAGAAAATATAGAGTCTACAAAAAAATATGTAGTACACTAAAATGTTTCCAGGAAATTGATCAATTTGTGCATAATTTGCATATATGTACGTAGCTTGCTTAGGGGCGGCAACTGTTTGACGACATATTGCTCAATGGCACGGATCAATGTGATTAGGCAAACTGGAATGCAGATGGCACCAAAATACACTGTGCACTGCTCTACTCTTTCGCCAAAACAAAAACGAGATCATCTCATATGTGCACAAAAGCATTTCGCACATTTAGGCTTCCAAATGAATGGACAGCTGAAGAAAGAGTGAGCAAGAGGAAGAGCACAGCTCGCTTGTGTGGTCAAGCACTGGGTAGAGATCTAATATGCAGATACATAGTATAGTGTGCATACAGCTGTGACCCGAACTGCAACTGAACAACCACACCAATGTTGCAGTTTGCTTAATCAATTTACAATAGATTGAGCATGTGTAAGGATACACTGGGCAGGGATAAGCCTACTTTAACTTGAAAATATTGCAAGCTGAGCGAAATTGTTTTTGCAAGAATAACTAACTTGCATATTGTTTTGTTGCATTTGCTTAATGAATATAAAGCAAGAGTCTTAGTGCATGCTCTTGGTGTGTTTGTGTGTGTGTGTGTGTTTGTGTGTGTGTGTGTATGTATGGGTGTGCTATGTTGTTCCACACCCACACATGCTAGGCAAAGCAATTTCCAGCAAAGTTAGCATACAAACATATATCTTAAGCCGGTCTTAGTGCCGATGTGAGTTTAAGATACCGACTACGAAATGCGCACCACACACACACACACACACATAGAAGCACAGAGTAACATGCGCACATGAAATGAACAGTTTGGTTTCTGAAAATCCTTTTTTGAAAGGCGGCACAAAAATCCTTTCATAGCAAAACTATTGCCTTGACCAACAACAGCAAAAAAAAAGAGCGCCAAAAATAGTATCCTTTTTTAGTATTTGTGTGTGTGTGTGTGTGTGTGTGTGTGTGTGCTACCCTAGACAACTCTGCACATATTTTAAACATTGAAGAAGATGCTATCATGCGCTCGACTGCATCTCAAGTGGAACGTTATAGTTAGATATAACCTTTCTCAAGCAGTCAGCTGACTGACTGACTGACCCACCGACCGTTACAGGAACATTGTGTGGAAATCCTTGCAGGTTTGCTTTGTTGACAGTCTATTGCATTTATCAAGAGAGCAGATAGCCGACCCAGATAGTTGCACTTGCCGCTGTGGCCAGAGTCTAGCTACGCCTAGGGTGCCATTGATATTTTCTTCTTCTTCCATTCATGCGCAACTAATCCCAGTTTGCAATAATAATTATTTGTTCAGTTATATACACATGCTTCGATACTGCTGATGCGCAAAATATATATGTATTCTCTTATCAGGATGCAAGATGTGCATCTTTATTATTGTCTTTTTCAGCTCCTATTTGAAATATATAAGTATATCTTTGGATTTGTGTGCTGATTTTTGGCCACCTTCGTGGCGGTCAGATTAGAATCAATTAGACAGAAAATGAAACAACTTATTTCAGTATTTCCTTTGGGTGGGCGAGACACTTGAGTTTCTAATTGATGCTGGGCAGTACTATCTGAAGCAGGAGTTATTTCATCAGTTGCAGGGCTCAGAGCATATAAAGTTGTTATGCAAATTATGCAAATTTTAGTTACCTAAAATCCACATTTATTTCTTTACTGTCGGCCATGGATAGTCGGCGATCTAAAAGCCCAATCAAGTCTGATATTAGCATTAAATAAATAAAATAGGGTTTTTTATAGTCCATTCTCAGTGTTGAGTCCTCTATAAACTCTATAAACAAATCCGGTGAGGTACAATAAAGAAAAGATAATTAAATGGAAAAATTGTAGAAGCTTATAGCTAATCCATGGTGTAAGCGCTGCTGTCCCCCTCTAAATTACATCCTAGCTACGCCTATGCATACAAAGTAAGAAAGCTCAAGCAAATCAAATCAAATTCAATTGATGATTAACTGCCTTTAATTTCTGTTGTGATTAGCATATTAAAAAAGATGAGTAAACAGTATTTTATATTTACAACTAAGACTTACTTCCGTTCAGTTTTCTTTAGTGTTTAATATTTTACACATAGCTTGGCTCGTAACTTCCTTCCGTCAGTTGGACTGCAAATCGGCTTATGAAATTAATTCTATTTCATTTTTCCACGCTTCATTTTTTGTCTGTTTATTTGTCAACCTATGGAGTTCTCTGTATCGCTGTAGCTGTGGCTGCAACAACGTTGAAAGTAAACAAACCTGTGGCAAGGTAAATAAACTTGGCTTGATCGACGCCAGATACGACACGAAGGAAAACAGCATTCTAAGAAATAGAAGCGCATTGGGCAGAAGAGTGGGGGCAATGGCAATAAAACGAGAAGAGCAGATACTAGACAAACCAGTTGGACGTGGGGCACAACAAGCAGCGCCTTTGTGCCTGGACTTGGATGAAAAATCAGGGAAAACGAAACGAGGACTGTACCTACTGAAGTAAGCTGGGCGGATGCCAGTACCAGTTTGGAGCTAGCAAACAAATAAATAAGCGTGCAACAAGCCCAAAGACTACGCTACACTATATAGCTATAAACAGACACACACACACACACACACACACACACATATACTGAGTTGAGGCACGGCTTAAGCGTGATTACACAGTAAAATAAGTAGTTGTAGTTGCTGTTGTTGTTGTTGTTGTTGCAAGGGTGGGGGAGAGCGCGACATGCCTAGCATAATAAAGGGGTACGAGAGTCCAATGGGTAGCCACAACAACGGCGGCAAATGTAAATGTTTATATATCTATGGTATACCTAGGCAGCAAAAAGGTGACTGATCTCAACAATTCGACACTTTGACTTTACTATAAGCATAACAACAACAACAACAACAATGCTGCTGCTGATGATGATGACGGCGAACGAACAGCGCAATCAAAACAAAAAAAATCAACAGATTCATCGAAGTTGAAAACAAAGTTGTATAAAAATCGAAAGGTGAGTGGAGGGCAAAGCAACGAAGAAGACATAAAACAAGTATCCAACATAAAGGATGCACGAAGCGATAGCGTGTGTGCCTGTGTGTGTGTGTGTGTGTGTGTGTGTGTCTGTGGCGGCAGGGTCAAGGTAAACAGTAACTGAAAATCTTGGCTTGATGATGGATTTCGCTTGGCTTAGCATGCTAATGGATTTAATGTCTAAGATCTTCAGTCCATCAACCATTTGTAGGCAATCAAAGCAGCTTTAAGAAAATTTCATTTTAGGAAAATGTTCTATAAATGTAAATGACAGGGACTATAAAGAAGAAAACAATTCGAAAACAACGAAACCAGTTTCCAAAATGAAAATGCAAACGCGCTGTGGCAAATGTAAAAACTTGTTGTAACTCAGCTTCAGTTACAGTCGCAGCCGCAGCCGAAGCCACGGCTAGCGCGCAGCTGCCAGCGACTGAGACAGCGACTGCAATAGACTTTAGCGTGGAGTTGGACCTGTGCAGCTTTAAGCTACCAAAACAACCCTTTGACACTTAGGGCTGGCCAGTTTGGCAGTCGGTTTGAGTTGAGTGAATGTGCTTAAATGTTGGCTGAGCAAGCATTTTTATGATAGACTTATTACATCATTCATCTTCATCAACAGCTAGCCAAATCTCTGTATCTGCATATTTAATATGCATAAAGTTGAAAATACTTTCAGATTGCAGCTTGACCAGCTACAGACATTAGCATGCGGGTTGTCAAAGGGGTTGCCAGCAGCCTAAGCTACAAATAGTGGCTCAGATACAAAATATAAGTTTAAAATTGTCGGTGACAGTATTTTCCCACATTTGGCAACTTGTTTGATCTTAACGACTCTTACATGCCGCACACAGCGTTTGGAATTTTTGGTGGAAATATGAAACGGAAGCAATGCAATGCAGCGCCACTTGTATAGAAATTCCTGAGATAATCAACGCCATTATCCAACGATTATGTGTTGAAAATTCTAATGAAAATTGCACAAAGCCCAGCAGCGGCTGACAGAGCTATGTACATATATTGAACTATATCCGGATGATCAGCGCTTGATGATGTTCTCTCACTCTCTTTTGAGGAACACCCGAGTGGCGGCAGCATCCGCTTCTCCTTTTGCAAATGTGAGCTCATCAAACCCTCGGTCACTTGAGGCTTAAGCCGGGACTTAGCCAACGTTGAAGAAAAGCAAAAAAGAAACCAATGCGAAATGCCGCAAAAAATCATTCACCCAAGCGAACGCTCGTGAGAATTCCTATGTATGTATATATCTCATTTTTTTTAATTTTTTGCTCTTGCTGAATGTCCTTTAAATTTGCCTGGTGCGCAGCGCGTTATAACCGCCGCTTGTGTATTGTTGCTTGAAGTGCTTGTGTATAGATTTGCTAGTTGTGTCCTTATTATGGCTGCCTTGGACGCATTGTTGGCGCACAATGCGAGGATTCCAATGAATTCCATGCCATTTGCCGATTGTCGATTGCATGAATGAAACTCACTGTTTTTTATGTGTGCCGCGTTGCGCAGGCGTGAGAAGGAATTTGCGGCCTTGTTAACAACTTCATTGAGGCAAGTGCAACACTTGGGTGGCAGCCGACAGGACCAACACACACGTGACATGCCGACAGGCAGGAAACTCTGAGCAGGGATCACACACACGTAGCACATCCTGTGGCATTGATTTTTGCGCGCCAAAAACACAAACCGTATTATGTAAATATTGACTAATGTGTGCAATCCTTTTCACAGCCATATCCTGTCAGTCTGCCTGCCTTGACCCTTTACAGCATGCGTGTGTGTATGTGTGTGTCCTGAAATTAAATATGCAAATGTCAGTCAGTTTAGTAGAAATCGCACATTATGCAACCAACTCGAAGGTCGCCGCGACCGGGGCAACTGCAGTGGCATTGTGGCGCATTGGCTAAGGTTTTATGTAGGTGCGAAGTAGCACATTTTGCTCAGGCCAGACCTGCCGCGTCATTCAGTGCCCAGGAACACAAACGTGGCCTAAACGCTGTGCGTGCCTGCAACCTGTCTTGCAATTTGTCACCTGAGGCGACACGACTCAGCTGAACGTAACGCGCTGAGGCTTTGTCAATCAATTCTTCATTCAACGGCAAACTCATTCACAAACATTTTTGCTAAATCAGCCAGCTGGGAGTTTGGCCTTGCCAAATTTTTGTTAATAAACAAAAATATTTATAAATTTCTGGCGAAAATATTTGTTCAGCTTAATGCCAAATCATTTCCTATGCGAAAAACATTTTTTTCCCAGCGCAATTTATGCAATGAATTTGACTTTAAATTCAATTAACAATGCCAGCGACGTGCCCAGCGTTGTTAGCCAACATGTCCTTTGAAATCAAATGCGTTTCCTGGTATTTCTCAAACCAAATCTTAATTCTCTGAGCGTTTTCTTTCATTCACTACGCCTGCCTGATAGCTAAAGGGGGGCATGGGCACTTCAATTGCAAGAACCTGTCAACGTAATTAAGCCGAATTCCCCCTACCCTTACGCTTGCCTGCTACAAATCAGCTGATGCAGCAACGGCAACGGCAACGGCGGCGGCTTTGCCTTTTATATAAAGCGCTGGTCCACAAAAGCAGCAACGAACAAATTATGAGCAATTCATAAAAAAAAGTAGGCCTTGGCCTGCACACTCTGCTCGACATTCCCAAGGATATACATATATATATATATAAGTATATATGTGTGCCTCCAACTTGATGTTGTTGTGTTAATTGTTAAGGCTCTGAATCTGAGGCTGAGGACGAGAATGAGATCGTCATGCCATTAACAGCAGCTACGTCGCTCCCACGGCTTGTCGCCTTGACTTGGATCTGCTGCTTGTCCCTGTGAGTGTGAGTGTGTGTGGATTGTTTTTTATGCCATTTACACAGAAATCTTGCAACAAATCACGCGCTTCTTTGTGGCTCTCTCTCTGAGTCTCTTGCAGGTTGCTGCGTTTTTACCACTAATTTTTTATTGTATCTCGAGTTATGTATATGCATTTGTTGTTGTTTGAGCTAAATGTTAGTGCCTTTCCCCCAATTCTAATGGCAATCTAAGTGCAATCGCCGCAGCCTGTGACGACGCAATTCTTTCTTTCTGTTGCCATTATCAGAGAGGCTGGGCTGTGTGCGCTAGTTGCTGTTGGATTTGCTTTTTATTAGGTTGGTCCTAATTGCGGTGAGAATCGATGTTGCTGAAGGGCAGCGAAGTTAATCATTTTGTACCTGCGGCTTAGACAGTCAAACAGTCAGCCAGTGCAACTACAACAATCAACGGAGGCACACAAAAGTCCTGCAAATGGATATTTTGCTGTCTGCTTTAATTTTCACAAGCCAATTGCCGGTTTTTGTTACCTTTTTAGTGCGCTTGGCCAAAGGGGCTTGGATCGTTATCAGGGCAGCGTAGCTCTTTGTGCTTTCCAAGGTTTTTTATGGCACTGCCATTTCCTGTGAGAAAATCTATAGTTAATGGGCCCAACAACACCAATAACAACAAATTCTTAAGTTCCATGTTGCTTATTGGGGGGGTCACCAGTGACAACTAACCCAACATGAAATCTACATAATGACAGGCTCGAAGCAACCCCATGAAACTAGTTCAGATTGCAAATTACGAACCGGTATTGAGCATTGAGTCAACTGCAATTCCCAAACAGGACATGCCGCAGTCGCATCCTCAGCGCGAACTCAGCGGGGTGGCGGGCAGCGAAAAGCGCCGAGGTTCAAACTAAGGTCACGTCTTGCAGCAGCAGCAACAACTTTGCATAAAATATTTGAAAATGTTTTCATTATGCTAAACAGACACACAAACCTAGGCTAGCTACCAGCAAGTTCCCACAATGAGGCAAAAGGGTTCGCTGCCTGTCCCAGCTACTTGCGCTATATTGGTGATAAATTAGTTTAATGGTTGGGCATTAAAGAAAACACAAGAAAATAACCACAGACGCGGCAAAGCTTCTAACTTTGCCCAAGGCTTACTACTTTTTGGCGGCAACTTCCAATTTATGTACGTGTCCTAGCAATGCAGCAGTGCTGACAATAGACCTAGACCCAGCCCAGCCCAACCCAGTTAACTACCAAACAAACTACCAATAATGAACTGCGCAAACAATGCGCCAACTTTTCACCTTAAAACTAAAATTGAGAAAAAATAAAGTAAAGTATCACGTACTGGAAATTTTCACATCACTGATTCCTTCAAGCCTTAGCTAGTGTATTTGCAACAGTGGACAGTGGACAGACGGACAGACGGACAGACGGACAGACGGACATGAAGGTAAACTACATGACACAATTGCTACAATTGTTTGGCTCACGCACGTGCAATGTCCAAGCAAGTCGAGTGCCCATTGTAACTGACGTTCAGATTACATATATAACGTACATATATGCAAGCTAGTATATAGAGTCTGCATGTGACAGTTTCTTTTTTAGTTTCTTTTCTTGAATGAACTACGAGTTATTTTGAATAGCGCGGCATTATTCAATTGAGAGCAAGTGCCTGCCACAGACAATGCGTTTTGTATGTCATTTGTAGTCTCTGTTGTTGTTGTCTATAAAAGAATTATTAGCTTGCTCTTGTTGTTGCAATTTGATTGTTCTTAATTGTATGGAATTGCTTTTTAAATAGCTATTGTCTTGCTTTGATTTTTTATTTAGCAGGTGAACTGCAAAAAACATTGAATAAATGTCTAAGAGGCAAGGATGATATTTTTATTGTGCGCATTCGAAGCACTAAAAGTGACAAAACATTCACCACATAACTTATAGAATTTCTTTAGTCATATTTCATAAGGAAAGATTCAGCTCTGCTACACAATTTAAGTGCCTAGAAGTAATTGAAGTCCAAGCCAAACAGCAGTTGTGTTAATATGGTTTTTCCTATGCCCTCCGCTGTGCAAAATCCTTGAGTGGTTTTTGTGAAATCCTTTCATATTTCTGCAAGTACCATGCTAGGACTACTAGCTGCCGTTTGTTTAACACCTCGGCAATGCCGAACACTTCAAAAGTTTGATTTTTTACAGTAGACTAGCCTTAAAAAATCAGAACCTGTTACAATGAACCACTTGCATAATACAAACTCAACATGCAGTGAGCGCGGCAGGCAACTCTTCAGTTCAGCTCAGTTAGGTTTTAAGAACAAAGACAACGACTGCGCGACACTGGGCAGAGTCGAGAGCATTTTTATTAGAATACCTGTGCAGCTTGTAATTCATATTTTCCAAACACTGCTTCTCCACGCAACTTTAACACTTTTGTTCAATAATTTTTCAGTTTAGAATACAATTGTTGGGTAAAAATTTTAAACTGCTGCGCAGTTTGAAGTGGCCGCGCTGGAACAAAACGCAGCGCTGTGGGCAAAGGCTTCGCGTTTAGTCTACTGTGGTAACTAGTTCTAGGAACTACTGGCCTTTCAATGAAACTATGAATGAAAGGAGTGTCCTTTTAGAGCCAAACAAGGGCACAAATCAGAATACATACCAATACCAAGATCACCACAGCACGATCAAATTTTAGGTTTGGAATGGCATGTAAAGACCTTCAACTAGTTATAGTAACGCCGACAAAATTCTTAGAAACTACATAAGCTTGTTATCACTTGCATATGTAATTAAATACTTGCAGCTGTCTGATATCAAAATACACAAAATACGCAAAAATTGCCAAAGGGACTTTATGTAAGTTCATTAGCTAATGCGCTGCCAAGAATTTGAATATATATGCGATTTACTAATTAAAAAGTTGACTTGAATTAAATAAAATATTTTTTTAAATAGTCAACATGTAATTCAAATGTACTTTCTATTGAGAATTGAATTGAAGTGAATTGTTGTTCTAGAGTTTCGATGTATTTAAACAATTGTTAAAAACTAAACAAATCATTATTCATTAACTGTTCTTGGGAACATGTTAATCTTTTCATCTTAGTATTTTATAATTTGTTAATTATATTGTGCATCTATATGCTTTAGATAGAAATCCAAATTTATTTATAGCATATCTACGTAGAGTATCACAGAGCCAGGTACATCTGTTTGCCCGCTTGGTGTACATAGAAGGAAATTTAACAATGTTTAGGCATAAATTGCCTCATTGATAAGCGAAGCACGCGTCTTGCTTGAGTAAATATTGAAAAAAGTTAATAAAATCAAATAAAAATATGCACAACTGTGTGTGTCTGTGTGTGTGAGTGTGCGCATATGATTTTATGTAAATACATATGTATACATCACGCTGAAATTGAGGCACGTCGTTAGCGTTTCCGTAGTAAGATAAAATATTAAATTGTGGCAGCAAAAATTTGCCAACACTCACACACGCTAAATAACACGTATGACATAAAAACACCTACACAGACATGCGCACAGTAAACTCTATATATGTATGTGTGGCTCATTCAAGGTCAGTGGCAACGTTGCTCATGCTCAGCTTTCTTCAAACGAATTGTGTGCAGTCCCCCGCCAGCGCTCAGATTGCAAGCGAAATGTATTCATTGATAAAAGCAGCAGCGGCAGTTAAAGCTGTTTAAATGCCCGTTAAGTACAAGAACAGCAATACATATATATGTATACAATTATATACATACTATATTTGCTTCATTCATAAAAAGCAGCTTATCAATGCAGGCGTAGTATGCGGGCAAGGGGGGCGTATACGCAACAACAATAATGCCTGATTTAACCTTGTGACGTCAGCATTTTGCAGCTGGCGCTAGTACTTAGTTCGCATTTTTTCATGCTGCGCCGTAAACGGCAATTTCCGCTGCTGCCGCAAATACTTGTACCGCCCCGCCCACCGCGCCTATGCCACTGCGCCCTCAACATCTTGTTGACTTTTGGCAAACAGATAAGTGACAGCTATCGACTTTTTACGCGCTCTTAAATCAGTTGAAATATGTGTGCGTATTGCTGCCAGCAAACAGCGCATTTTATTTTCTCTTCAAGCAAATGTATCTGTATCTGCGTCTTTAGTATCTACGCCCGCTTGTTTGTTGCTCAAACAATGCCGCTCAACACTTTTATCAGCGACTCCGGCTCCATGCACAATTTTTGTTCACCAAATAATACCATATAAAGTGCTTGGGCTGTTCCGCTGCCTCCGCCTTTTATCTGCCACGCTGCAGATAGCTCCAGGCTTATCAACAGCAACACCAAATGAAATTTATCTGAGTGCAAACAGCAGAGCGCAACAGAACTTTCAAATGTTTATGCAGTCTTAGCAACATTGTTGCGTTTTTCCATTCATCGCATATTTGCCATTGCATTAGTTTATATCTCCTGCTTTCGACTGTAGCTACAAAGTACTTCACAGTTACACGCCAGACGATTTCATTGATGATTTATGACATGACTTAACTTGTCAATGACCGGAAGAATCGCTGTATGTGTGAATGTCCTTCGCAATTGTGTATTGTAAAGAACAAAATTGTAAGCGCTAATCCTTCAGATAGCTATGCAACAGGTTCCAGTGTAAAGTGCTGCAAGGGCAGGTATTTTTTACGACATGTTCAAACATAAAATTTAAGTTAAAATAACAGCTTACAGCCAAAGGTTGAATGCGGCAAATAGTCTAAGAATTAATACAAAAAATAAACATCTCAAGAAAAGAAGTCTATGCTAAATTTTAATTAAAAAACTTTTAAAAATAGAAACTAAGTTTCGTTAATTATTTTTAATTTGATCATATAATTAATGTTAATGCCTCAAAAGTGCTTATTAAACTTTAACAAATATGTTAATATTTCACCATTTATTTTATTGTGTTATCTTTTTAAGCTGAATGGATTTATTTATTTCACATAGAGCGGAGAAAATAATTTCAGTTAACAAATTTGTCATCACAAGATTAAAAAGTTTGCACTATATTCCTAAATGTTGCTATTCAATCCCCCTGTATAACTGAAACGTTTACCCATAACCGTGGGAATCGTCAAATTAACCTCTAAATCATTTCTGTATTGCGTCATGCCCATGCTTGGCCCCCTTGGCAAAAGTGACTCCCACGCACGCCAAATGCAGCTGCATTGTCCACTTTCCCATAGAGGCTACTCTGTCACTGCTGTACCTTTCACTAGGCTCAAGTGTCCGCCGTGCTGTGCACAAATTAGACTGGGAAAAGACAAAGGCTACGCCTGCAAGGCAATTGTTGGAGTCGCTGTTGCCTTTCCCAGCGCTTGACCACTTGAAATAAATATATTTTTTGGACGCATGGTAAACGCGTACTACTACGCGCGCAATTTCTTTGTGGGCAAAGGAAAATGTATACAAAAAACATCAGAAAATTGGAAACATTTGTCTAAGAAAACAACACAGGCAACAACAACAACAAGTATGCTGGCGACACTTGAACCGTTGACAAAGCCCAAACAATTTCACAATGCCCATTCCCACGATACTCTGCTTCAGCTAGCTGGCCCAGCCATAGGACTGTCGCACTGTCTGGCTGGCTATCTAACGCTAACGGTCTCACAATGCCAAGAATTTTCGACTGCAAGTGCAGAAACTGGAGATGTTTCGCATTGCCAACACAGATACTGTAACTCATGCGCATACACGATCCAAACCTGTGTCCCTCACTCTCTCTCTCTCTCTCTCCCCCTTTGTGTCTGTGTGTGAGTGTAGCATGTGTACATTTGATATCCTGGCGTGTTTACTTTTACAAATACTCTTTCTACAGCTCGACTATTTTATTATTATTATTATTATTATTATTACTTGGGCACCCAACTATTCTTTCTTTTTCGGTTTGCCATTAAGGTGACTTTGGGAAAAATCTGAGTACACACAACGGGTGTCATGTGTGTGTGTGCGTGTGTGTGTGTAGACAAGTGACAGCATCGTTTATACGCATTGCCAGCAGGTAATTTATCAGCTTGACTGCAGCAAACCATACGAATTACGGAATTATTCGCACGTGCATTGGCTTAGATTGGAAATTGATGGCTCTCTGACTATGACATAATTCGTAGAATTACAGCACTTGAATGTATAATAAGGTATAGAAATGCCAAAGAGCATATAATGAAGTGTAAATTGGTGAATAATTATGTAACAATGAAAGACAAAAGAGAAATTAATTTAAGTAAAGAAATTCACTCTATACAAGGGTTAACAAATAATTTAATAATAATAATAAATAATAATTCTTAAAAACTTCATTTTGTAACGATTAACGACTTTATGGTTTAAGCTCTGCATTTTTTTTTACACTTTGACATTTTTTTAGATATTAAAATTGCATGACTCATGTTGCGATAAAATTATATTGCATACTTTCAAGCGCATACACTCAGTAACGGAAAATATTGGAATTCTCGAGACTAAATTTAGGAAAGTGAGTCTGCTTAGTTTATTTGATATCTGCTTTAGTTTAAAATTCCATGGCTCATGTACAATAAAGCGTACTTCCAAGAACACATGAAATAACTCACAACCTCATTTCCTTTAGAGATCGCGCAGTCCCAATAGCAATTCACTCCCCCTAAGCAGTCTGCACTGCACTCCAAACTAATCTACCATACATGTTTGAGATCTGTTCGCCGAGCCCAGACTCCAAGCAGCATCACACCCCAACTCTTTTGGCACAACATAAACCATATGACGACTTCCTCATTTCCGTTGCCGTTTGGTGTTCTGTTTTTGGGGTTAAAAATATGTAGGAATATTTTCAATTTTGCCAGCACATTAATCATAAGAGTCTTTCGTATTGCCCCCATCAAAGCTGCCAGTCAGACTTCAGACCGACCCCAGACCCCTTTTACACACACACACACTCACACACGCATGCATGTATGCATGCATACGCATCTAATCTTTAAGACATTTGTTGAGCATAGTTCGCGCGCATGCAGTAAGTTGAGTTTTCAATTATTTCGGTGTTTATTGCCTCAGCTTCGAGACTAAAAGTTGACACTCTATAGACAAGCGCGAGGGGCCAAGCAAGTACCCCATGCACACACATACAAATGTATAAACATATATCGTGTGGCAAGTCGTGCATAGTGTGGCATGTGTGTTGGTGCCACACCGACAGCAAAAATACGTTATGCTCGTTTATGTTGCGCCTTGTCTGCTCTGCCTTGCTGTCGCTGTCGCTGCCACAACGACCGGGTTGAGGCACAATGTTGCGCTCGCGCAGCGAACTCACGTTCTATCTATCGCCACCACGCTCTCTCTCTCACTCTCTCTCTGCCTCTCTTTATTCTCTGTACAACGCATTGCACCAGCCAAAGCCAGGCAGGGGGGTTTATTGAGCACGAGAATGGGAATGAGAATGTGCCCATATCGCATTTTATCAAACATAAACACAACGACACACACACGCGTGCTCACTCTCACACACATACGCACACAGACACAACTATAAACTAATACATAAGCAATTGTGAGCCGTTTCGCGCCAGATTCTGTAACGGACAAAATTTTTTCTTATGCACCAAACAGTGCTGCCAGCGTCGACGCCAGCAGCGCTGCCGATGGCAAATGCCTCATGCTGAAATTTGTTGAGCCGTTGCTGTCGTTTGTTCTTTCTACATCTCTGTCTCTGTCTCTTTCTCTGTCGCTGTTGCTTTTGTACGCTATTTGCATAATATTTCGCTTATTGAGCGGGTGTGTTGCCTTAACCCTCTGAAGCATTTGAAAGTAACGTACAAACGTTAATCTGATAAGAAATCTGAGTGGTTAAATGAGTTAGAAAATTCCAGAAATATAAAATACGTTATGTTTATGCTTTAATAGCTGTAAGCTTTATTAATTGCACATCAAATTAATTTCAATTGCTAGAACATAACGATGTTGGCTATGTGATCCCCGCTTGGTGGTCCTACGAAACGTAGGTGGAGCCGTTTCCCAGGACAATAATTCTGCAATTGTAACAGCCGAATGAAAATAGATTGAAACAGGGTTGGGCAAACAAAGCGAAAAATAGTGTTATTAGGGTCTAGTGTATCCACCTGCATTTTGGGCCTGGCCTTTGACTTTATTGTTTGGCAAAGCGTGAGATCAGCACACGGCAGGTACGCTGCCGGTCACTGCCCACTTGCCACGCTCTTACAGCTGATAAATGATGCTGCAATCCTCGCTGCACTGCTTTAGATTCCCATCAAGACGAGGACGACATCAACGTCGTCGTCGTCGTCGTCATCATCAACAACAACAGCAGCAGCACTTGATGATTTGCTGTGCCTTTGTTGGCCCAGGCAAGAGGACAAAAGGAGCTCAGCAAGACTAACACCAATACCAGCAATAAGTCGCAGTCGCAATCGCAGTCGCCGTCGCTGACGCTGTTGCTTATAGCCCAGGCATTAACGATCCACCAATACAAGCGTTAAAGAAGCAAAGCCAGGCAAAACAACAAAAGTCAAACAGGTTTAGCTACACTCAAGACATAGACATCGACATCGACTGAGAGACTGAGAGACAAGTCTTAAAAAATCAGGCGTAGGGTAACAGTTTTCCCACAAGCATAAACAGCTGATTGCACAAAAATTTTCCCAGCCACTACTCAGCTGATGCACAAGAAGAGGGACTCCAATGAATGCTGGCCCTAAGACTCACTTGTTGTTTGCTTAACAGGACGACACAGCACCACAGGACGTGGCGGCCATAGATTGTCCACAAATGTCAAACTGTCTTCGACAACAAGGCATATCTCTAACTAGCCGTAAAAAAAAAAAAAACGTAGGAAAACCTGAGTATCTATTTTTGCTGTTGTTGCACTTTAATTTCCAGAGTGTCAACGCCAGCAAGCAAAAGTGCACAACAGGATATTTGTCGACTGGCAATGGCAATGGCAATGGCTCATTAATTGACCAGCACTTGCATTGCCAGTGATGAGAAAATTTCTACGCTCAAGTGTCCATTCAAGTGCAGCGCTTAGATTTATGCGCACAGATAGTACGAAGTGCCGTTCTGCCTGCAATCAGGCACTTTCCCTTAAAGTAAAGTATCGCATGTCAAAGCGGCTATCGCTGCAACTGTCACTAACCCAAAAGCAAATATCTCAGTCTCAGTCTCAGCCGCAGTCGCAGTCTTTTTGCCAAAGAGACAAGCGACAAGGCGCTTAGCTAGGCACTTTGCGGTGGTCGCTTCCGAGAAACTAAATCAGGGTTTTTGCGCAAGCAAGCGGCAACTCTATTAACGGTTCACACACACAGCGGACTGCGGACACAGGTGCCACGCCCTTTAGTTTAAGAGGTTTTCCCGCTAAAACAACACTTGAGCAAATCTTAAGTTTGCAACCGTGTCCGTGTTCCGCCTGCCTCGATTATGTAACGTAAGCCCTAGTAGCGAGACTACTCGACAGGCTCAACAAGCAGATTGAATTTCAGACCTTTGTCAGCTCCCGCTCTACTTTTTGGTTTCTGCGGTCAATCGGCATAACATTGAACTTTGCTTAACGGCTACTGTGACCCGAGGATGTGGTTAAGACTTTGTTTATTTAGGTTGCATACAGAATTTTCCCGAATGTCCAGTTAGCCAAGTGACTTCCTTCCGCCTCTGCATAGAGCTTCCGTAGTAGGAAGCGGAAATCTAAACGCAGTTCCTGTAGACACTGAATAAACTGTTCGAAATATACAAGAACATACATATATTCTACCACATGCACCAAGGCAGGCGCATGCAACAATTTTAAAGCGTGCCCCAATGGCACAGACCAAACGAGCCTCAAAACGACGCCAACTTTCGCGCCAAAATTGCGTCACACAAAAGCAAAAATCGAAACTTTGGCGGTCTTTACACACACACACGCACACACACAGACAAAGAGCGTGCCACACACACACACACACGCACACAGACACACTGCGTCGTGGCAAAGCACGATAACAAATATGAACTTCCCATTCTTATGCGATCACGAGTGGGAGACGGCAAAGCCGAAACCAACTCCGACGAAATAATAAAAATTGAAAACAAAACAAAAAGAAAAAGAAAAGAAGGCGCTCAATTTAGCTCTCTAATCACGCAGCGTTTGCACTGCAAATTCCTTACGCTCTGTCTGGGATTGGGCACAGTTCTTAGCTTTCGCTTATGTTCATATACCAAACGTCTCACATGTCCACAGCGATCCTGCCAGTCGGGGCCTGCACTTTGTTGTTGTTGTTGTTGTCGTTGTCGCTGCCTGTTAAAAACATTTCGCCGAAAATGTGTCTGGCACGTTAAATGGCCCGAACCAGGTAACTTGCAGTTCTAACCAGACAGTGCAACAAACAGCAAAGAGCAACAACAAATACCATTGATCAATGGCTTAGGTCTTTGATACGTCCGCACTGGCGGTGGCGTGCATTTTGGGCTTTGGCATGGGCATGGGCTTGCTGCGTCTTGGTTTGGCTTCGGCTTTGGGTTGCTTTGGTGGATGTCCCATGGAATGCTGTGCCACCAGTTCTCTCCGCTGTGCTTCGGTAAGGAGCTTTGCAGTAACTACAACAAAAAGTTCCTGGGAAAAAATGTTGCACTACCTTTACTACCTGCACATTGGGGCACACAACAAGGGCGTAGTCTGTATAGAAATGATTGCCAAATTGGATTCAATATCAACTGAATTACAATTATGGCAAGCATCGCTTTTCATTAGCACATTCATTAGATTAAGCAGTGGAATGGTTTAAGTTGCAAACCAGCACCCTCCCACTCTTTTTGACAACACCCCTGGCCAAATACAATGCGCCATAATTTCTACAGTATACCCCATAGGCAGTGACTGCATTGTCAGCCCCACCCCTCACCGCTTAGATTCATTAAGTGAAAAGTTTAAAGGCTCAAATTTTTCGTTCATTCTTTTCTCACTGATTTTTATGTGGCAAGTTTCACGTTGAAGGTAGACCGAGCAACAACAACAAAATAAAAAACATTAGTCCTCGAGCTTTATTACAAATTATGCGTCGCCAAGAGCCGCATCCTCTCTTTTTTAGAATTCAAACTCATAAAGTTTCGTGAGCACAAGTGTCTGTACATAAAGCTTGCTATTAATGTAGATGTAGACCTCTGGCTGGCTGGCTGACTGGCTGGCTGACTGACTGGCAGACGCTCTGACGGCGCCGTTAAGCAACTTGCGACAGCGAGAGGAACAGCAACAGCCTCTGATTCTGATTTGAGTGCCAAATATGCAACGCAACTGGTTTATCAACTCTTGCATTTTGGCGCCAAAATTTCTGCAAATCTTTTTGCGCTGTGCGCTTTGCCTGCCCTTCGTGCCACACACAGACGCACACGCACAACTATTTATGCGGCACACATGGATACGGATACACACACACACATGCAAGCTATATATGCTTATAATTTTCATTTTATTGAACACAATTAATTGGGCGCCAAGATAGAGGCATTAAAAGCCACTTTAATTTATGTCTCACGCATCAAATTGAAACGCAAAATTATGAAAAGATACAAATGTATCTGCATGCGCCACGCTCTTACCACTTGCAGATACTGCAGCATGTAAAGTGTGCTCAGGGGGGGCCATTCATTCATTCATGGCGAGTTTCCTGCTCGATTATTTGCGGTCAGTCTGCAACAATGTTGCATGCTGCCTCCTGTGCGCCACCCCCGGTTGTGGGGCAACTCCTAATGAAGATCAACATCGATCGTGCGGTTGCAACGGCTGTCAGTCAAATCGTTTAGCTCACTCATTCAAAGGCAATTTGGGCAGCGTAGATCCTTGACCATTGTGGCCAAACTAAGCGAATATTCTCTCCTTTATTTGCCTCAGTGGCATTCAATGCACTTGCTTCCTGTTCCCCTACACAAAGGGGAACACATTCAAGCAATAAAGAGATTTCCTTTTTGCACTCGTCCAATTAGTGTGGTTGCTGGTGGTTGGTGGTCCATTGTACCTGCTGCAAAAACCAAACAAATTATGTGATTAGCAAATATGAAAGAGGCACTCCGGGTCCGGGTCCGTGCGTTCCATTGTTTGCAAAAAAGTAGGAACTGCGGTCTGCCTTATCGCCTGTCCAGAGCCTATGTTCGCGCTTAAGCAAACGCAACTATTTGATAGCAAGCCCGAGCCGCCTTCGCGCCTGATATCAACAGGCTACTATTTACGACCCAAGTCCCGAGTCCCGTGGGAATCATAACAGCTCCTCTGCGCCCAGAGTACGCATGTTTTATATGCGTCGGGCGTTCGCATTACTTCCGATTAGCCCGAGCCCAGCTGAACATTGCTTTCATGTATAATTTATATTAAGCGTTTTCACTCGAATTATGCCACGCAGTAAATAAAGGAAATGAAATAATACAAATAAAAAAAATATATATATACATAATTTTATTCCAATTATTGACTTTTTATCATTTTTAATTAAAAATAAAGTGTTTATTGCATACTAATTTAATTTTTATTTACTTTATTTAATATTTTTTATAAATTTTGTTTAATTAAATACAAATTTTCTAATAAAACCTTAAATATGAATTAGTTATTTAAAATTTATTGTCTTATTTATTATCTTCTTTTTCCAATTTATTTCCATGCTTTTTTAATAAAATCTTACATTAAATGATTCATTTTATTTGAATTTTATAGTCTTATCATCATTATATGTATTGACTATATATTTATTCCACTCATTACAATATTTTTGATAAATATTAAATGTTTGTGGCTTTATCAGTAGCTCATAATTGAATTTCTTGCTTTGTTTTCCCCAGTGTCGAACATTAATATCTTAGAGCGTGCCTACACAATGTTATAGAGATAAGTTTAATGTTATTGTGTACATATCGGTCCAGGCGCATTTTCCCCCCAACAAGATAAAATATTTTCAGGCGCAGCTAAAAATAAAAAGGGCGCAAATCAAATGCATCAGCGCGTCAACGCCAACGCAACGTTCATAGTGTGTGGAGCATTGCATAGAAAATATGCAGAACAAGTTTGAGATCAACTCCCCACACACATGCACACACACACATACACACACACACGCGCGCGGAGAGAAGGAGAGACTTATGCATATATATATATATCAGCCTGTATATAGGGATAGATACAAGGAAAACTCGTCTTGCTTGCCACCAAGCGAGCTGCACAAGTCGTAAGGTCAATGCATTTAGTTAATGCACTCCAACTGCATTTGTGTGTAAGTGTATGTGTGTGCGTTGGAGCTGCAGCAGCCCCCAGACAGCTGAATGTTATTAATATAAGAGTCGCTCTTGGTCGCTTGGCATCTAAGGTTCAAGCAACTCTACACACACAAGCTAAAGTAGTGGAGACACCATCCAAACACACACACTCACACACACTCAAAGACACACACGCATGCGTGTATGTATTTGTGTGTTGTAGCTTCTATTTTGTAACGGACAACAGCAAGCAGGCGCACTGGCAACTCGTTCAACTCAACTGAATGAAAGCGACTCCACATAGTCCAGTCCAGTCCAGCGGCGTCATCCAGCTGGCCATGCCCTGCCCCTTGTTTTTAATATTTTCGTGCTTTTATTTCTTGTGGTCTGCACCGCCCACATTTATTTATTATGCCGCCAATATTGTTGTCAACACAAATAAACATCATCATCATCATCATCGTCGTCGTCGTCGTGATGATCTCTCCAAGCTCGGCGCTTGGGGTCTGCGCTTAGAATATTCCCACGAGGCAGTCGCCAGGCGCTTTAACTTTGGCTCCGCTTTGGCAAAATTTTGCTACACTAAAAATGAACAAATTAGAGAGGGCGAACCTTTTGGATTTAGCTGCGGACTGAGAAGCGAGAGGCAGACAGGCAACATCTATAAATGCCGATTGGCAAATATTTAATTATGCTGCGTAAACTTTAAACAACTTGACAATTTCACACTCGCATGTGAAGATCACGCTCTTGGGCGCTCTCTCGATCTCGCTCTGGCTCGCCAGCTGTTGTGCTCTATGGTTCAGTTAATGTTGTTTTATGATCTTTAAATACTCGTATGCCTGGGTTTAGCGTCTGGACTGCTCGACTTGTTGGCTTTTGTCGTATAGCCCTTGGTTGCCGCCGTCCGTTCCCGCGCTCGTTCCCGTTCCCGTTTGTCTGGGGACTCTTTTTTTTCTCTTAATTTTTTGTATGTTCTACAACAAAGTAACAACAACAGGCAGCAAGAGCACAAACATATCTAAAACGTTCCATAATGGAGCAATCTTCTGCTTCTTCCTTATGTACATGCTCGTTTGCTGTCGATTTGTCTTGGTTTCAGGCATATTTCTTCTTTTTTTTGCGCTTTTTTCATATTTTTTGCATATTCAAAATAACTTTGCACATATGACTGACGGCGCTGCGAGTTTCCGTTTGTCAGCTGGTTCTCGTCTGGCGGCCCTGGAACGTGAACTGGGGCTACACAACAAGTACCTACCATACAGCCTTTGATGCCTTCGCTGATGTTGAGATGCTGTCACAGCTTGGGGTAAATTCTTGTGCTTTCGTGGAACGCGCTTAGAGGCGCAACAACAAACAATTGTTTAACTGGAAGAGAAGGCGTGCAAAATGCTCGCCTTGTAGTTGTAGTTGTAGGTTTTTCCTTCACACTTTACTAGGCGCTAGCAAAGCAATCTGTAACCCTTTGCCACCACTTGCGCCCCATGCCGCATGCCGCAAGCCGCGAGCACTTGTAGTCGATTCAGTTTCAAATTCATTCACCATTCTGTTTATTTTTATGCAAAGCGTGAAGTTTGGAGCACTTTTTGCTGTGCTGTTAGCTAAATGGTCATGTGATGCTTGGGTGGCCTCCTGGTATGTGCTCCCTTGTGTGTGGATGTGGATGTGGAGTTGGATGTGTGTGTTTCATATGGCTGTGGGTATTTGCTGATAAATAGTTATTATGCGTAAGGGAATTAGTCATTTCGCATAACGGAAATATGCTATTCACAATCATCGAAAAAACCTATAAAAACAAACTTGAAATTTAGAAGAAGGGCACTATTTCGGATAATTATTATTTCTGTTCAGCTTGAGAAAATAGTGATGTTCTTCAGAATTAATTAGAAATAATCCAATTCAATGGAAATAATATGCAACCCATTGGGATTCCCGACACCAACTGAAGACATTTAACTCGTATGTAAAAAGCATTATACGCCTATTAAAGATACTCGGAAAATCGTAGTATATACTCGATGCATATAATAGCGGGCATTAATTAGTAATTAACACTCTTAAGGGCCATAAGTTCAGCAATATTATGCTATATAGCTGTAATTCTATACTGCCTGATATTCAAGCATATCGCAAAATCTTGCTACGCCCTATGTAATGTTTGTCGTTCTGTCTCACACTGAGACATATATATATATATATATGTATATATATGTATATGTATATGGAGAGTCTGCGTCCATCCAGCTGTAGCTTTAAGTACACTCGAAAGTCACGACGCATTACAGATGCAAACAAGCTGAATGAACGCCGCAAAATACATAAATACAAAGTGCCTACATTTAAATTGAAATTGAAGTCTTCTCCAGCTTCAGCTTCAGCTTCAACTCCAGCCACAGCTACAGCGATGGAGCGGCTCCAAGAGCAGGCGCCCGCCATGAAGGGGACTACAGCCAAGACGCCAGTGTGTGTAAAGTCAAGACGCAGACTCATTGCAAACACACACACACACACACACACACACATACAGAGACAACAAAGACGTTGAAGGCGATTTTCATTGTTTTGTTTCGCTGTAATTCTCGCGCTTTGAAAATTGCATTACAAACAAAGGCAGCAGAATAATAACAAGACGCGGCAAGACAAGTATGGACGACTAAGAGAGTACCGCTTAAAAATTGGGAAGGAAAAATTAATGGGAAAGTTAATTGAAATTTTAAATATATATTTCCTTTGTAGCCATTAAGCTATCTCTCTAATAGACTTTTAGACTTTTAACAACAAAAGCTATGTTAATAAATGAAGTTAAGTGACGTATTTTTATTTATTTTTTTATAAAAATCAATATTTTTTTATGAATATAAGAAACAATAAAAGCAGTACTTTCTTCAATTTTATTATGAAAGTTATTGTATAGGTTTTTTTCAATAATTTGTATATTTTTTTTTTAAATTTTTGTGAAAATTTTCATCATGCTCATCATAAATATTTCTTTTCAATTTTAAGCCTTTTAGCTTAGAATTTATATGCTATGGATTATAATAGCAGTTGAAATTGATTATAATCTGCTTGTTAAGCAGACACACAGGCAAGTTATATACCCTTTTACGGAATATAAAGCAAAGCCGCTCAGCCTCGATCTCATTTTTGCGGCAAAGCAAGCAAAGATTCCAAGTCTGTGACTATGTGTGAGTGTAACTGTGTGTGTGGTGTGTGTGAGTGTGTGGGTAAGTAAAGAATGAAGGCTGCAAGGCCTCGCATGATGCCAATTCATATATTTCAACTCGCTTACACTAAATGTTGCTGTCTCTGTTGTGCTTGCGGCAAAATGAAGCAAAAAGCTTTTTGCTGTCCAAGAGTCAAAGTGCGTTTCGCACCAATTCTCGTGCTGCTGCTGCTGCTGGTGCTGGAGCTGGTGCTGCTGTTGATGATGTCGTTCTCCGGCTGATAATCATGCCAATGATGAGCCTCGCATTGAGTCTCGCAATGGCAGTAATGATGTTGAAGCTGCTGCTGTCTCGCTCATAATTATAATTACGCCTCGGCAACAGCCAAAGGGCTGCCTGACTCTCAGTCAGTCAGTCTGTCGCTCTGTCGGAGGCTGCCTTTGGGACTTTGGAAAGGCTTTAGCTTCAACTTGATGAAGCGCTGGAATTCGCTTTGCAAATAACAAGCAATTGTCATTGTCAATGTGCATTTCCGTTTTGCCTTAACTTTAGCAGCGCAGTGCGTGTGTTAGGCTGATTAACCCCCTAACCCCCCTAACACCCTCGACAGCCCACTGCCAAGGCTGCTTTGTTGTGAATGATTTCTTTTCCTTTTCAGCTCGCAAGTTATTCACTAATGAGCGCTAATTGAGTTTGAAATGCGTTTAAATGCTGTGCATGCCAAAACTTTTTTGGTTTTACTAACAACTGCAGTACCGTTACTCTAAATGAAATTTAACAAAAATTAAACGCAGTACAATGTAACTCAGAGCAGAGCTGCGCAGCTGTCAGCCAGTCAGTCAGTCTTGAAATAAGTGACTGTTGAAAACCTCAGTGCTGACAAACAGAAACAATTCACGACAATACGCCCCCACAATTCGAGAAACGCTTATGCAGCTAAAAATAGCCCTCAGCCCTCTCAAGATGCAGCCACAAAGGTGGGGCGTGCTGCAAGCATTTCCGGCGCTGTGGCGCGTGCTCAGAAACACTCAAAAGCAAACTTGAAATGAAAATCAAACTAATTTCTGGTAATTACAGTCAAGGCACAAGGCACTTGGAAAATTTATAAATATAGCAGCACACACACACAAATACAGATGCACACATGGACAACCAGTCCAGGGCTTTTCATAAATTATGCAACTTTAATGACGTCACTGACATTTATAGCTGAGCAAAATAGGTCAAGTAGTCAGGCAAATTAAATGACGCCGCGCAGCTTCAGCTTCAGCATCATTGAGGCCGCATCATTGACCCTTTTCTTATATTTCTTTTGTGGGCTAATCCTGCGCTCAGTGCAAGTAAATCACAAATGAAAATAAAAATGTCCAAAGCCTGTGGTCCCACAAAGGGCACAAACAGATTGCCCGCGAGCCACTCCACTCCACTCTACTGTATGGAAAACCTCACCATGAGCTGATTTCAAATGCAAATTAGCCAAGCACAGCTTTCTTCATGGCCATTTGATTGCATTGTTAGTGCTAATAGCAACTAAGCAAGCTGCAGAGGTCTGCCCGGCCATTGCATCCTTTGTGCACGGTCATTAGCCGCATCCGTGACCATGAACCGCTAAAGATGCCACTGCTGCTGCCCAAGATGCTGCGCCAACGACTTTCCCAGCAGACACGCTCAACCCCTTCAAATTGTAACCAATTGAGTGAGCAGCAGCTTCTTTATGGGACACTGGTCCAGTTTTTGTGCAGCACTCGCGCCCTAAATTATGGCTTGGCATGTAAATTAGACATTACCCCTTTTCGCTATCCGGTTGTGTGACAGGCTGCAGCCCAACCCCGTTGATCAAAGCGCTTAGCGCATTGTCTACAAATTTCTTGCGCTTTTTTAAGTGTTTTTTGGTCCGGAAAAGCAAAGTAAATGGAAAGTGTCTTAAGCTGCTTTATGGGAATTACGCGCAACATTTACATGCACGCTGTCAAATGTCTGGCCGTCCACAAGAGAGCAAAGGTCCTGCCAGCTTTCAAAGCATCAAAAATTGTCTCAATTTTGATGTAAAATGCGATGCTGGCATTTTCTGCCCAAAAAAGGGGCTGCATTTGTTAAACAAAAAATAGCAAACAAATATGGTTTGTTAGCTTAAATGAGGATAACGGTTTTGCTCAAGCAGTTGCAATTGTTGATTAAAACGTTACAAGACCGTTCAGTGCCTAGGGGTCCTCCACCCCACAAGCCCACATTGAATAGAATAAAGCAACAACTTTTTAGTTGAGAATTATAGCTTTATCTTTTGTTCAATTAGCTACACCCTGCTGTAGTACTTGCTGCGCTATTAGCTTAAGAAATTGAACATTGATGATCTCACAGTCAGCTCACTTCATACGCAGAGCTCCCCCTCAACCATAAGTGAAGATCTTAATCAAGCAACTCGAAACGATACAACAGCAATATATATATATATATATGTAAAATCTGTAGACGCCTTGCACGCAGCGTCGCATAGCTTCTGAGCTAATTACACTAAATTATTAAGCAACGCATCAAATTTAAATATACATATATATACACACACACACAATCGCGTAGAAATAAAGAAATCTATTAATGCTCCAGCATAAATTTCAATTTGTGAAGTCTAGCCTAGCACTAAATAAGGCCACAAAGAGCACAAAGCGAGAGAGAGATAGGGAGAGAGCGTACAACGAACCCCCACAATATAATTCAGAATAATGAAAACTATGCCAGTTTATAACGGTCGTGCACAAGTGTTGTGGACTCTAGGCTCTGAGCTTACCCCTCAGTAATAAAGAAGTTGTCAAAGTGGAGCAAACTTTATACACACACACACACTTGCTCACACTTGAGAAATCGGATAGCGCGTTGAGCACTTAAGATCGCTGAGCTTGATGTTTGGCATTTCTAATTGTATTGTTTTGGCCTCCCTCGCTTGAATGTCTATATGTCTGTCTCTATTGATGGCGTAGTCAGGGCATATTTATTTATGAGCTGCTATAAATGGGTTAGCAGCACGTTATAGAGCGACAAGCGTTTCCGATGATTAATCACTGCGCCGTACTTTATTCCCATTCCCAGAAACCTGCCACAGCTTCCACATGGCTTTAATTGCGTTTTAAGTACACTCCAAACTCCAAGTGTCACCACAGGTGCCGCATGGGACGCAGGAAATGTCTATAGATTGCTAATGTTGCCGCTTCCCTTCAGCTGCTATGCAAATGATTTGCTAGACAATCTGCGTTTGCTCATTTGAGCACGGCTCATAAAGTATTTTAAAATATTCATTAATTTTCTTTTTCGTTTTTCTCAAGCAGCAATATTCAAATGAGATTTTTCCAGCGATTTTTCGCACTCCACGCCTCTATATAGCGCCTGATAAGGGTATTGGGCAATTACTATGCAGCTTTATGCCAAGGCGTTAAGTAAAAAATACAAAAATGCAATGCATCACACCAAGCAGCCCGCCAGCCAGGCAACCACTCCCAGCCCAGGGGTGGCAGGCAGGGGCACCTAAAAAAAAACAAAACCCTACAAAAAAAAAATTAAGGAGTAAAAAAACATAACAACAACAGCAACCAACTACTGACGCCTTTTGCAATGGCGTGTGAAATCTTTGGGTTTACTTTAGCTACTCAGCATACCAACGCCGGCTGGCTCTAGATGGTGCTATTTCTGCCAAGGATTGCGATGCTATCAAGACAGGAACAGGGACAGGGACAGGGTGCCTGTGCCTATGCCTGTCAAGGGGTGGCCGGGTGAGTGACTGACTTTGCCAGGTTGTGCGTACCTTAGACCTCAACTGAACGCAACTCTTGCTTGCTTAGCTTTTTTTCTCGTCATGTTTTCTTTCAATTGCAGTCGGTTCGTTGCATTCGCGGCCAGGAATAATTTGTAGTTTGGGATTTAAGTTTGCTTCTTTCGGTTTGGTTTGGTATGGTTTGGGTTTTGCTTTTTGGGGGTATCATCAACATCATCATGACGTTGCACAATAGCAACAAAACGTTGTTGGAACAAACAACAGCAAAAAAAACAAGCAAATAATGAAGCAAACTTATTTCTTTTTACTCTTTTTGACATTCATTGTATATCGTTTTTTTTTTTCTTTAAGATAACTGAGGGTTGTAGAATTTTTTATTTAATTTTTTATGCAGCAACTGCGCTTTATTACAAAACACTTGAAATTTTCAACATGAATTTACCCTTTTTTCTTATAATTTATAACATAATTTTCAATGTTTTTTATGTTTCTTTGTATTACAGCACTATCAATGGCACTGCCAGGGGCTGTCACTTTCTTTACAACGGGCTGCAAAATGTTTTGTTCGCGATGGGATAAAAATTAGCTTTACAAAATGCTTTATTTGGATGGCAAAAGCGTGTTATAAAGCAAAAAGTCCACAAGAAAAAAATGAGTGTTAGACAGTTTTTTTTATAGAAATATTTAAATGTGTTTTTAAAACGCCGCAAGCAAATAAATATTTTAGAAAAAAAAACAGCTTATAACACTCAATTGAAGAAGTATTTTGTGAAACTTCTTAATGCGTTGCAGCTATGATATTTTTTTTAAAGAATTTCTACAAATTCTTATATAAAACGCAAATAAAGTATAGAGATTTAAATCCAGTCTCAAGCCCAACTCAAACCCTCCGACACAACTCATTATAATATCCATTCAAACGGAACAAGCGCCTTTAAATTCAAATTGCAAATTGTCAAATGCTGTAATCAGCAAACGCAATAAATTATTGCGCAAAGCTAAATGAAAAACCTGGAAAATCTCATGCAAACCATATGAAAATTCAGTAGCGAAGGGTGCACGTATCGATGGGAATCAATGCACCCCAAAAAATCTTAAGCAACGTCTCTACTTGGGTTTGCCTAATCTTAGGTTGAGTTTGAGTTATGGTGGGTTGGATATTATATAAGCAAAAGGTATGCATGCGAATTTCTTACAAATTGCAAAATTCGTAACGCATCCCTTTTGCAGCGTACTTCAACTATGGGAATGCCAGGCACCACATTAACCGTAATGCATGTTCAATAAATATTTGGTAATTAAATAAATAGCTAAAAGTGTTGCAGCTGCTATGGCTTTTATTTTTCGTTGGGCGCATGCGCGCCGAGTTTGAGGGTTTGTGTGCGTTACAATTTCACTTTTTATCGTGGGATTCATTGGGCCTGGGAGCAAATGCTGTTAGAATTCCTTTCATATAAATAGGTCAATGAAGGGTTGAATGCGAAGGTTGCATTTCCTCAAGGCAGGTGATTACAAGTTAAGTTAGCTTCATAACTGGAGAGAACAGTTTGAGAATTAATTAAAATAAAAAATATATGTATTAGTTGATAACGCAATATCTTATTATTTTCAATATGAAAATCTAAAAATTTTTTATTAAAATTTCTTAACAGAACATTTTTAAATAAATGTTTATAGAAATTGCTTTATAAAATTTTAAAAATAATTTTTGTATCATTAGCTATTTATTTGTACCATTTCAGTAAAATAAACTAAAATTTATAATAATATTCTTATACAATTTTGTTTTTAACTTTTTAAGAATCTTGATCATTTAATTGCTTTTATGTTTTTTTCTTATTTACAATTATTATTTAAATATCAAATACATTAATGAACAACTTTAGCTTAGTTCTTAGTTTTACCAAAAGCGATTTAGAAACAAAAATCACTTGCAATAGAATTGCAATGCGTAGTTTATAGATCGATAAACTGTTATCTGCTTTATCGTTAAGCTCCTTTGTTGGCTTAGACAATGAGCTTGCTTTTTTACTATAGATGAGCGGGCCCAAGGGGCCGCATTGGAAAAGTAATGCCGCTTTCAATTATAAGAACTGCTTGACAGCTTAAGCTTTGCCTTGGAATTTGAAACCTTAGTAACTAATGCACAATAGAATTGAATGCCACGCCCATTATGACAGAGCGACTTGGTTTTATTTTTGAAAATTTTGCACAATTATGTTACAATCGATGCTTTCTCCGCAAATCAATTGCAAAAAAACACAAACAAAACCCCAGGACATATTGCAGACATCGGTGGAAGAACCCTAACTTGCCAAGCTGGAACCTTGCCATACCTTGCCTTAGACTACCTTATGCAACCGTGCCACTCCCAGAATTACTGACAAAAAAGGGTAAGAGCAGTAGTTGGGCAAGTAGGGTATGTGCATATGTCAAACCAAAGACGTTTGCTACAAATCATACACACACACAAACAAGAAGTTGTGTGTTGAATTGGAACGGGTAAGACAAGTAGTAGCGGCAAGAAAAAAAAAACCGAAAGGGATTTAATTGCATTTTTTAGCGCGCGCGCTCATTGCGAATTTCAGCTGTGCACCTCAGCTGGCAACTCAAAGGGCATTGATACAGCTAAAGCTATATGGGGTCGTAGTTGAGGTTGAGCGAACTCTGCAATCGAACGACCGAACGAAGGAACTACCGATCGATTGGCAAAATCTACGCCGCAACGCTTCGATGCCCTCAGCCTCAACGTTTGGGCTGAGGCAGCATTGTCATGTTAATGTTGCGAAATGTGAATTTGATTGCCTCCTGCCGTAGGATCAATAAACGCACTAATGAGCTCAGAAAGGGTTAAGAAGCGCAGCGACGTCTGTGTGGCAAATTTGCATCTCACCGTCAGCTTTTCACGAAAGCATTTGCATTTTCCGTTTCGTTGGCGCTGAATAGCCAACGTGTGCCATGAATTTTCTCTGAGGCGCACTGGCAAAAGTTTCTATTGAAAAGGGATCCCGTAGTGAAAGCTGCGCCAGCTTACCTTTCACATTCAAATTGGCTCTACCCGTGTGCAGTCTAGTTGGCCCTTAAGGCGTTTTAAGTTGCTTATTTGGCAGCAGTTAATTGGTTTGAAGTTTTACGCCGATTTGCATTTTGAAAATATTTTCAAATTGGGTTTCAAAAGATTGATGAAAGGTGTTGGCAGCTTGACGGGCGTGCATTGTTCGGGCTTATTAAGGGCGGGCAAATTATATTTAGAAAATATGTTTTAGAGCCAAGTATTTGACTAGTCTTTGAAATATTTTCCAAATACTCTTTTGCTTATAACCACACTAATTGATCTCCCGCCGTCTGGAATGAGCAAATGCTCCACAATCGACGCACGCAGCTTGCGAAACCCCATGAACAATGCCAAAATAATTAGTTGGCTATTGAATGCTCGGCTCTTCGTCGGGGCGTGACACGTCACAATATCTCAACAGACGCCCACTGCAAAGAAAGTCAACCAAGGCACCAAGGAAGAAAGTCAACCAAGGGTAATAACAACAAATGATGCCGTAGCGCACGGGCCACAAGAACTGCTAGATTATCAATGACAAGCAGCCGGCAGCTTCATAATTCTTGCATTTGTGTCCTTGCAGCAACAACAATTTGCAGAGTGCAACCAAGAAATGCAGCAGCAGCTGCGATTAATGTGCCAAGCAGCGCGACAGCCTCGGCCTCGGCAACAGCATGTCTGGGCACATAGTCTTAAGGCTGTTGCCCCCACCCAAGGAAATGCGCCCGAGTTCTCAAAAATTTATTGTGTGTGTGTGTGTGCACTAGAAATTTTTTTATTTTTGCACTCTCTCCCAATTCTTGCACTTTTTGATTGCTGCTCAACTTGAATATATTTTTTTGAGATTTTTGCATTTGCGCGCATTTCTACACCAAAAAAGAAAAAAAGAAAAAGCACCACCGGCTGCGTATACGTCTGCTGCTGCTCCTGCTCCTGCTGCTGCGCTTGCTATTCCTTGCCTGCCACCTTCCTGGAGTATGAGTACGTCATCGTCACCCCAATTTAGTTGCTACCCATAGTCAACTACTCATTATTCAGCTTGTTTGTGTTTGTGTTTTATGCTTTGCCTTGTTTCTCCTTGCTTCCTTACTTTATTTCCTTGCGTGTGCATTTGCCGGCATAGCTCGCGCCAAGAAAACGCATATGCCACCTCGATCGCCCATAAGAAATCCTGCTCGCCTCCTTGCCACACACACACACACAGTAACAGCGCAGACACACAGACGCATGCAATCGCATTTGAAATGAAGCAAAAATTTAATGAAACGTGGCAAGGAGCGGGGAGCCATTAAGGCAGCTGCTTGGCTGGCTGGCTGGCTGGCTGGATTACTTGCCAAGAGGGTTCGACTTTTCCCTATGTGCTCGAACATGTCTCGTACTTATTCTAGTAAAGCACCACCATTACCACCCGATCGATCGTCTCAGTCACAGCCCTGCCGCCCGTCTAATGCCTTGCACCCAAGCGAGAGCTCAACGCTGGAACTGGAGCTCGAACTGCAGACAGTTGCCTACATTCATGCCCAGACATTGGGTTCTTTTTAAATATAAGAACGGAACTGCTGGCGTGACAATGACCCCAAATGTTATTAATACGGCTGTTGAAATTGGAGTTCCGTTCGAGAGGGAGTGCGCTCAGGCACACAAGCATAATATTGTCTAGCGCTATCATTTGTATATGGGGCACTTATCTTGATACTGTCTTAGGTTAGGCACAAATCAAAAACAAACAGTTCGTTGAACTTGCTTAGCATGTGCCACAAGTCCAACGTAAGATATAGGAAAGCAATAAAGGGGTAGATATTGAGTTTAGGAAATACCTGGGGCGTTACCAAACTGTCCACACGTAATAAAAACATCTTACATAAAAAAATATTTTGAAAAAATATTTTTAAATATAATTTCTTAAAAATTTTAAATACACGTATGCCCTTTTGATTAATGCTATAAATTTTTGCTCTCTTTACTTTCAACGTTTGTTTTTGTAAATATTATATTAAAGCGGGAAAAATAATAAAAAATATTCATTAAAATAATACATTTAAATAATACTTAATTAAAAAATACAATAAAAGATTAATATATTCTTAAATGTAAAAATTTTTAAATGTTTCTAAAACAAATTTTTAACTAGGGAATTTTTCTTTTGAATTTCGGCCGTTGGTTTCAAAAATGTATTGATCAATAAAAATTGAACTGTTAATGCATTTAATACTTAATTTCCATATCGAAAGGTAAACAAGTCTAAACCAATAAGAGTTTTCACCTTGTGTCCATTAAGTATTTATGAAATTGCAGCACAAATATATTTTCGTATTAAAGTTAAATTATGCAAAAGACAAAATTATGTTCAATCCAGTTGAAAAGGCCCCAATGTTTGCTTTGCTAATGGGGAGCAAGTGAAGATCAACCCTTGCGTTAATTAACTAACAACTGATTATTGTTAAGCCATTTAAGCTTTGGACATGGGCACCCTTCGCATTTAGCGCACTTGATAAGCTGCTGATCCCCAGTTGCAATAATAGTTGCTGCTGTCCCAAATCCAATAGCAAATGTAACGCATTAAGACGGCACAAAATATGGGACAGATGTTTCGTAGAAGTTTTTGGCTTGTGCCAAGCGAAAAAAAAATAGTTGAAGGTGTCATAGTCAGAGGGAAAATATTGCTGGCGGTGGCGGCAAGGGAGCGCCGGCTGCGCTCATTATTTGCCGCATTTGCTTGACGGTGTTACAATTCTTGTGCCTAGGCCTAGCACTGCCTATTTCTTAAAGACAAACCCCGCGCGCTTTGGCACGAGCTACAATATGCAAGTCCTAAGCATGCATGTGTGTGTGTGAGTGTATATGATCAGCTGTGGCCGCTGCACTACTGCAAAAGGGGGATGAAAATATACCAGGTGATGTTGGCGGCGGCAGCAGCAGCAGTAACTACCCCTAAAGAGTCAGAGCCTCGGAACGTCTTTAAGAGTGCATTTGGAAATTGTGCAAAATCGATTACAATGATTGCATTTGGCGACGAGCACAACGACAACGACAACGGCAATGGCAATGGCAATGGCAATGGCAATGGCAATGGCAACGACAACGGAAGAAGAAAAAGGGAAAGGGAGCTGCTGCTGCTGCTGCTGTAAGTGTTGCAGCAGGACAATAGCTATGCGCCGGAAGAATAATAGCACATAAACATTGGCAGCGTCACAAGATGTCCTACTCTTGGTCCAAGGGGCCCAGGGCCCGGTGTGGCACTGATTTTGCTTGCTTCTCGCATTGTTGGCAAGCATTGTTGATTTCTTGATTTCTTTTTCTACATTTTTGCACACAGCATTGCGTAATGCGCTGCCTAATGTACTGTCCAGTAATTTAAATGGATTCCTTGGACTGTTGTTGTCTCGTGCCACAGCGTCTGCGCTCCAGGCCCGGTGTGTCCGACAAAGCGGCTGTGGTCAAGCGCTTGCCGTGCTGCTGCACAAATTTGCCTATTGTCGAGTCCTTCAAGCACGGCGTACAGTTGCTTCCAGCTGCGCCTCGTTGGCAAAGCTTCGCTGCCAACAGCTGCCGGCAATGTCACCCATGTAATGAGGGCCCGCACTGATTAAGCTAACGGGTCATTGACTGTACGTACAACAGCAACAGCAACAGCAGCAGCAGCAGCAGCAGCTGCAGCAGCATCAGCTTGCTTTGGTGCTCATCAAACAACTGAAAATTAAATCAAAATCATTCACCAGCATAAAAACCAGCACCTGCCTGTTACAACTTACAGGGGTCCGTGCCATATCCTGGGGGTTGTGCGCATGCCTGCAGCCAACCACCCCAAGCGGACCACCAGCTATACGGCCCACCACCAACATCAGACAATGGCCACCAGCAACTGGCACAACACCACCCTCTCTAGCTCTCTGGCTGTGAGCAGCCGCAGCCGTTAGAATTCACATGCGATATATCCTGGCGCAAGCGTATGCTGGTCTGCGCACTGTACTTTGCGCTTAGAGTATCATTGTCAAGCCAGGCACACCAATTAAGCCATTTGTGGATATGTCCTCCACTTGTTTTCATTTACAGCCGCAAGGGGCGCACAGCCACCCCTGTCGCTTCATATTTTGCGCAGGATCTAAGCGCACGTGCGAGTGCGAGTGCGAATGCGACTGCGACTGCGCCACACTTTCGCGCATTGACTGAAAAAGGATCTAATACACACACACCCTCTACATGCACTGATGCCGGCATAACAATGCCGCTCTTAATGCAAATACAATCGCATCCTTTTGCATTGAAAGGTCCTTTTGTAGCGCCGTGTATTAACAATGTTTGATAAATATTTCGAAATTTGTTTCATGCGGGCGCAACGTGCGTGTCGCTCTGCCTCTCTCTCATTATAGTTCTAATGCTTGCATGGAAAACTGAGGAAAACTGTATCCGGCACACGTGCCAACTGAAAGGACGTTACAAGGATATGCGCAGTGGGTATGCTATGTTGGGCGTGAGGTGCTTGCTTGTAAATTTGCATAAAAATAATAGCAGCTATTAGAGCAAGGCGCATTGCGTAAATCTATACAATATCCTTACACCCATAATTTTGTAATATTTACAAGAATTCGATAGCGATTCGTATATGTTGTTTATAATTTTGTATGTATATTAACAATGGCCCGCTGACTGACTGTATAACAGACTGTTCGAAGCTAAAAACAAAAAGCAGCACAAAATGTTGAGCTCAACAGTTTATTGGCTAATAGTAGGACACTATGGAATACCCTAATCATTTTGAGCTTATTTTCAGGCATGTAAAATATAAATAACTAACATTAACCTGATTCGGAATGGGTTTCGGCTTTTTTCCAATCCTTGCAACAAGTGTTGGGGCTGTTTAACACTCCCAATATTTATATACATTTATATGTATATATTGTTTCTTTCTTTTTACTTTTAAGGAACATTAAATTGTATATAAATTAGTTTTAAATACATTTTTTTGTAATCTGCTTCGATTCGTCGATTGACCATAGGCAACATTACGAATAAATAAATATTCTCTATGCTTCATACAACTTTGAGCACATTGAGGTGCCAACATAGGAATTTATTTAAATGCTGATGGGTATTATAAACAAAAAAAAAACACAAAAAACAATAACAACAGTGTGTGCCATGCAAACGAAGTTATTTTTAAGAAATTCAAACCTGCAGTGAGTGAATTATGAGGCAACGCTGTCAAGGCTATGGACTGATGCTTGGCAAGCGACACACACACGCTGGGAACGGGGCACTGGAGTCAGCAGCCTGAGTTTGAGTCTGAAGCGCAGTAGGAATAGGTGTGATCGAGAGGAGACGCGACCAGCAACACCTTACACGATGCAGAAGAGCACAACAGGTTGCAGCTATATAACAATAGGTAGATAAACCCACGAATTCATAGTGGTCGTCGGTGTTGTTGTTGCGTTTCTAACGATTTGAAAATCTGCGCAATCTGCTTTGGTATGCACAGGCCTGTGCCTGTCAATAAGTCTGAACGCTGGCCGTGTTGATGGCGTTGATGAAGATCGTGGGCAATGACTAGGAAATATTGCCTTTCCTAAGAAGGATTTGTGTCAGCGAACGTGACTTGAAACATCAAGTTGTGCGTATGGCTGTGTTTGTGTGTGTGTGTGTGTGTGTATTTGATTGTTGATCCTTTTGTATGCTCGCATGTCTATTGTTTGAATAGTTAATTATGGGTTGGATCAGCGTACACTCCTTTGAGCCGGCTACAAGTTGGAGGCCAAAATCTTTGTGTGTCTTTGTTGTGCACTTTTTTCCCAATTCTTTCTCTCTATTTTTGTTTTTCGACATTTTTACCGGTAATTTGGGAATTATTTTCTGAAATTTTTCGTATTTTCTACAACAGTTGATTATCACTTGTAACGCCCACGCCCAATACCACGTGGGCGTTGCATCGTTGACAACTACTGACAATGACTTCATTTGTTTTCCAACACAAAAAAGATCAAAAATTATGCCTAGCAGATTATTATTGCACACATATGGCCAACAGACTTGCTCGCATATGCGTATGTATATGATTGATCGTGGCATTGAAATATACTTGTTTCGCATGATTGTTCAAATACAATGTGTTGAATGTCTAATTGCTTGCCATTTAGCTCAGAGCTCTATTGAAGTTTTTCCAGCGAAGATCGTAACGATCTTTTAATGGGTTAAGGCAAAGAAAAATTAAATGAAGATTATAATAAAGAAAGAGCTGATCTTTAATATTTCGTGTAGTTTTCATATGAAAACCCAATTAAATTATAAATAATTCCTATTGAATACTCTTATGTAATTCTATGCCCACTTTCTTCCCCCTCTATCCACTGCAGATAAGAAACCAAGTGAAAGCATTAATGCTCGACATGGACCATTTGCGTTGCTTCAAGGTAACATCTCACGGTTACATTATGCACCCATGTCACATAAATAAAATTTGTATATGCGATTAAATTTGAAATTCAATCGTAATGCATTTCAAGACAACACATAACTGTGCTTTGGCCTGTCAGTCAGTCAGTCAGTCAGTTGCTTGGTTACATCCCTAACCCTCCAAATTCACCAAAAGGAAAAGAAAAAAAAAAAGAAGACGCAGCTTGAGCTGTGTTAGACAAAATCTTGTCATAACTTTGATGTTGTTAGTAAAACAATGCAATTGCTTTACCCCATGGCCTCATAAGGTAAACGTCCCAAGCTACTCATCCCATCTGAGAATGGGAATAGAAATGCTGCGAAAATTTTTGTTTACCACTACAGGCGAGGGGTGCAAAAGTTGGCAGCTGGGCTTGGACGAGTGGGAAAGTCGCTGCTCTGGGATTACGATTATGCAACAGCGGACAGCAGACATCGATGTCATCTAATGTTGTGTGTAATTCCGACAGACATTGAAAAATTGCTGGACCAGAGCGTTCTCAATGCGGTTTAAGTTTCTTGAGCTGATTTCACTGATTTGAGCGCTTAAATTGCGTTGCGGCAATGAGAAATATGGCCCAAGTTGACGTTGGAATTCCACGAAACAAACTGCGCGTTAGACAAGATCAAGATCGGTCCATTAGAGGCATGAATGAAATGGCACCGTTACTGGACGTTGCAGCTATTTGTCCATTGTCTCAGTTGCTGGCCAAACAACAACAATTCAGAAAAGGGTTCGCATCCTTTAAATGTGTTGAGCGCTGCGCGAATGTAATGCGATAAGATCGGCAGCACATCCAAACCCAAAGGAAATGTTATTCTCAAGAATGTTAATCAATTAATTACATGCTGTGTACACAGTAAAGCAGCAAAGGGGGTACGAAGAAAAGGGTAGGGCTTTGATTAATTTCAACATTTCCCAAGGCTATCAATAGATTGGCATAGACTGTTTAAATTGTGGTTTATTATACACGGCAGGGCAGAGTTTGGGATAGCGAAGCAACTGACCAGTGGTCAACTCGTGGCTGAGTCACGTGACTGTTATTAATATAAATATTTACATTAGGGGTATCCTCAGGGATAACAATTGTGGCAAAAGTCAATTTGTAATATATGCAGAGTAACAAATTATACATTTCTTGTGAGAAAACTCTTGGTCAAGTTGATCATTTTCGGTCGATGCATTGAGAATTTGCAGCAGTCCAGCAAATAATTAGAAATTGCCCGCTGTGTGGGAACCAAAATGCTGCAAAAACTGTTGCATTGTCGTTGGGCACTTGTTGTTGCAGCATATATTTTGTGTGCGAAAACAAAGCACTCAAGTGGCAAATGGTTCTGCCACTTGAAAGTGCTGCAACAATGCTAGTGGCATTCAAATTATAAAGAAAATTGTTAGCCAAAACACAAACTAATTGTTGATATGCTTACAATTGTAACTAGCCAAGCAGCTGGGGGTGGCCATGAGAATCTCAAGTGGCAAGCAACACACACAGCGGGCACCCAATGTGGCACACAGATGAGCCAAATGTCAGCCTTATCAACTGTTGCACTGCCCCAGAAACCCATAACAACAAATTTTATGCTGCCACATGTACATATATGCATATATATATATATATATATATATATATGTGTATGTGCGGTGTGTGTGTATGAGCTAATGTCTACAAGTTTGCCTTTATCAGAATTGAATCGAAATACGCGCGAAAAAATAAACGCGTCATAAAAAAATATCTAAGCATGTCAAGAACATTCATTTGTTCGCTCATTAAAACGGCAGCAAAATAATTCTATGTTCTTTCACAGGCAGGCAGTCAGGCAGCCCGCCTCCCCCACCTTGCCCCCAATCTTGCATTGTTGTTGTCGCTAAAAACCCAAGCACAGTACCAACTTTTGTTGTGTCGCTGAGAGCGGCACTGTTGATTAGTACTTCCTGAGGCTGAGGCACACAAACGTATGTAGAGCTGCACAAACATTTAAACAAATACCGTTGGAGCTCTACGAGCTTGAACCGCAGCTTATCAGCAGCTTGCTGTAATCACAACGTGCCTAGACCCCTGGGGGGGGTTTCTTTCTGTATTTTCTGCAGCTCACACAGCCAAGGGCAGCTCCAATGCAAACACAAGTACAGGAATTTCAGGTGCTGTTTCCTGTGCTGCTAACGATAGCTTCAAGTACCACAACTAATTAACTAAGCAGCAAATTTGCCACGAACTTCTAACTGTTAATAGTTGTTATGGTTCAGGTTACCGGTTTAGCACTGCCTTTTTCGATTTGTAAGCTAACTTGTAGCACTATTACTCATTGATATGTACGCTCTATATTGTTTTTCCCAAATGACACAAGGTCATTGCATATATGAACATATTCTGCCCAATGCCTATCCAAGCGCTTTCTTCAGAGCCAAATTTAAACTCTGAACTCGGCAATTGATTGCCGGCGAGAAAGCTTCATTTGTTTGGTGAATGTGAATGGGAATGTTGGGTTCATTGTGTGCGTGAGTAGATCGCACTCTAACATCGAAATGAATTGCTTATTTTGACATTTATTAAAGCTTTAAATAAAATTTATGCAGAGAATCAATTAGTGGCGGCCACAGTGGGCGCTCTGCAAGGCACTGTCGACTGGCGACAGAGACGCCGCGACGACGTCGACAGTGGATTGTGGACACGCAGTGCAGCGCCGAAAGTCCAGTAATGGAAATATTTTTCACAATCAGCTTGTAGCCGAGAGAGCGCAAGGAGAACTTTAAAAACGTTGGTCAAGGAAACAAAATAGCAGCAACAACAGAAAAGGCAAAAAGACAACCGAGAAACAACAACAGTGTGCTATGCAGAAGCGACAAGGAATGCAAGAAATCACGGCAACACCAATACCACGCAGGCGAAAGATAAACAGGCTCACAAACACACAGAGTCCTGCACACACAAGCGCAAACTCACACTGACACACTTATACAACGACAGCGATTTTGGCGCAAAAACCTAAACGTGATTGCTCGTTGCCTACTGCTTCGCACTCTCCTTCTTAATGCACTTCTTGCACTGCAAGAAATCTCAACGGCCGGCTCTAACTTGCTCCCCCCCTGCTTGAGCGCGCTTACACACACACACACACACACTCAAGGTTTGTGTTGTTGGGCTCGTGTTAAGGAATTTGCGCGCGCGTTGTCCTCGTTCCCTTTTCCACACTGCTCGTGACACACACATACCACAAGAAACAGCAGGACTAATTCCAGCTCTGCTTTGTGCATGTCCTTCGGCCCCTACTGATCAGCTGATCGAACATATGTGTGCGTGTGTACGATTGCAGGCAGAGCAGAGAACCGAGAAACGGGACTGAGGGTCATTCCCCGCTATATATATAAGCCTATGTATCTGTGTTTTTCTGTTTAAATGTGTGCGTATCCTTGCCCATCCTTTTCGTACCATTTACCTTGTGCATGTGTGTAGGCATGTTTTCTAATCAGTATTTGCTCTTCTTATGTACACACATTCTTTGATTTCCCCTACATTAGTGACGGCCTAAATTCTGCGCCTAAGTTCATATACCTTTCAATGCCAAAGCGCCGTCAACACCTTTATCAATCTGCAATGCAAAACGATTGATTTGTCGCTGGCCACAAAAGTGCTGAGAAACAAATGCAAATGCAAAGCTTTTAATATAACGCATAAATCATCTATCGATCATATGCCCCCACCAGTGGCACTTAATTGCAAGATTCATTGTCGGTGTTGCTATGCCTTGCGCACACTCACATACTTCTCTATACATATATCCACCTCTTTTTGCCCTTCGCCCGTTTTGGCTTTCGCGCGCGCGCGCAAATGTATCTCAAACGCTTTTTTATGAAAACTTTTTTTTGCACACGTCGTCGTCGTCGACGTCAGGCGCTTTAAAAACCGAATCTCAGACCCCAGTTCTTGGAATTTCGATTTACAATTTAGTTCTTCACGTTCTTTCCTCTTGTGCTTTTTTTTTGGGAGTTTATTTGCACTCATGCTGCCTCTGATCCCGCTGCTGCTATTGTTGGTCACAATTCTCATTCAGATTTGTTACTGCAATTCTCTATGCTTGTATGTGTGTGTTTCCTATTCTTTGCTCGCAATCAAATTCGCTGCCTACATATGTATGTGTGTGTGAGAGATTTTTGCATACACTTTTTGATTTCTCAGTTTGCCCTTTTTATGCTCTGGCTCTGTTTTTTTTTGTCGCTGCACAGTGGTAAGGCAAGCGCTTAACTTGCAAGCAATATATTTTAGTTTACAAATTGTGTGTTTTAGTACCTCGCACCACTGTGGAACATGCTATCAATGAGTTTGAGCTTTTTGCTGCTCTTAATGATTTTTTTAAACTTGTTCAAAACCACTTTATGATTTCTACGTCCTTTTGAGTTGTTGATTATTCTTTCAATATGATGATCCTCTTCCTGTAGCAATAGCAGCAGCACAAAAGCCCAAAAACAATTCAAGAGAATGAAACCGTAGCTCATTTAGCTTTGCGCGCTGGCATCTCTAGTTGAAATCGCTCGCCTTGCCATATGATTCGCATACACAGACAGACAGACACACACACACATACATACATGCACATAAATATGTAAATGATATCGCAGCAGTTTTTGTGTATTGTAACCGGCCTTTGTTGTTGATTGTTGGGATTTGGATTTGCCTGCAAAGACTTTACATGCCCACACACACAAGCACACACACACACACACACACACACACACACAAGCACAGTACCCATGGGTGTTGTCCCCTGCTCCACCCTCTTGCAAAAGACAATATGACTCCCGCAGGGTCTGCAGCTTCACATTCATATGTACATGCATATGTAACGCGATTTTTGCTTTAACTTTGCCGCAACTGCCCACACAACCATACACACATGTGCGCAGACAACATTTAACGACATTGGCGTCTACGTCTGCAAAGCACAAAAGAGACACGGCCCGCTCTGCCTGCCCCGCCCGTTAGCAATGTCGATCATATGGCTGGGACTTCAAGCCCGCAACTACCTGCTGATGATCAGCACGTTGTTGGAGCACAAACACACACACACACACAATAATGCCTGGCAGAACGAGGGAGTGGGGTGCAGGCGTCGCGGAATGCGTGGATCTCACATTATTACCTGCGAACGACACACAATCGATGCCGCGCTCCCCACCCGTCGCCGTTGCAATCACCTAGGAACGTCTGCGTCTGCTGCTGCTGCGACTGGTTCTTGAATTCTGTTTAAAGATTTTTGCGTGCCAGGCTGAGGAGGAGTAGGCTCCAACCATTGCTCGCTGGCTGGGCTATGCAACGTAAATCACACATGTGTTTTTGCTTTGAGACTGCGATTGGGCTCGGTTCGTTTCGGTCCGAAGCCATTCGGCCCCACTCGGCTGTCAATTTGGCGCACAGCGTCGTTGGACGCCGCGATTGCCCGCTATAAAAGCTCGCGCGCCAAAATTGTTGCCTTCAATAGTGCTCCGACCACCGCAGAGTTAGGGGAAATCTGTGTAAAGCAGTGAAACTACTACTACAACTACCTGTTGCACTGGCGACAGCAGCAGCATACCTACGATCGCTCCACAGATTTTCCTTAATATTCTCTATCCCACTTTGCCATGCAGTGGATATTGAGTATTTGGGATATGGGAAATGGAAAACTGTAAAATGCATTCATCCTCTCTCCTGTGTCGCTGCTGCTGCTGCTGCTCTCGCACACATAAAAAGAGCAGCGACGCCGGCAGCGCAACGTCAACGTCGGCAGAGGGGGTTGCGATGACTCTTTAAAACCAGCTGCGCTCGCTCTGTAAGCCACATTTGTTTTCTGTTCGTCGTCGTGTCAACATCTGCGCCTCGAGCCGAGAGAGCTGTATCAGCTTCGTCCATATGTTTTAGTGCACTAGAAATTCGTATGTGAGTGCGTGTGTTTTGTGTTCTTGTGTTTCAAACTCTATGTCGGATTAAACAAATAGCAATAAACGTAAAGTAAGCAACGCAAGACACAAAAATTAACTCACAAAACAAAAAAACAACAAGAACAATGCTCAAGCGGACTTAATAACAACAAAATCAACATCAACGCAACTTATTCTAACTGTAAATGTGCGTGTGCATACAAAAAAGTGCGGAAATTGTGTTTTAGCAATTTTCTAATAACGCAAACATTTTAACAAAAAGCAATACAACAAATTATCAAATATACCTATTTGAAACATTATATATTAATTAACAAAATGCTGTGGGAAACTATTGCCGAAGAGAACAACTGCAGCATGGAATGCAATATCAGGTAATTGTCGAAAGCAAAACTAAAAACAAATTTGGAAAAATTAAAAAGTGAATAGAATGAGGAAATATTCAAATGGCAGAGGAATCTCATATTAAATACACGTAATGTAATAAAAGTGCAAGTAGTTTACTTCTCAACAAAGCGCGCTGTGCTTGAACTTGAACAGCAACAATTACAGCAACAAAGAGCACAAAAGCAACTGTGAACAAGGCAAAGTCAAAAGCAAAGAAGCCGCTTGGCGTCAACTGCGCTGCCTGCTTTACAGTTGAGCAAAAGTAAGAGTTTTTTGTTCATTATTTTTTGTATTTTTTTTGCACGCTCCACACGAGCGAGAACGACACGTTTTTTATATTTTTCGGCTGTGTGGCGCTCAGCTGTTATTGTTGCTGGTTTTTCATTCATTAAACCGGCTTCCGCGATGTTCGCGCAGCTCCAACTAAAAACGAAAAAAGAAACAGCTGAAATAAAAATGAAGAGAAGCATCAAGATTGCAGTTTTGTATAGTCTTCAGAGCCAGTATTTTTTGTTATTGTTGTTGTTGTTGTTGTTGCTTTTCTGTTCTGCCGCCTTACGGTTCTGTGCAGCGCTTCTGACTTTTTACCTTTGCGTGACCCAAAAGTCGACAAAGTGCAGATGGAAATGAGAGCGCCGGGCGCGCTGCCCTTTGTAATGGAAAACGACAACAGTTCGAGCAGAACGTGCAAAAGGGGAATTCCGCTTAAAGTACCGCAAAGGAAGAAAAGAGAGCGAAAATAGTGCAAGAAATAGTAGCAGAAGTAGAAGGCGGTGCACGCTAGTTGCATTTCTAATTTCGAATTCTTAATTTACGAAATTACATGAGCAGAGGGACGATCGCAAATTGAGCACAGCTAGCTATGTATGTGTGTATGTATAGGAGCAAGAGAGAGCAGCAACCCCTCAATTTTGTTATTATTATTCTTGTTGTTGTTGCCTTTTTACACCACCAGCGCCGACGCCACCACCGCCGCATATATTTTTAGCAGCGGGTTTAATGACCCGCGCCGCAGTTTAGGACGACAACAACAAAAACAACAACAACCCGCAGCAAGACAAACAGTTGACTAATCCCTCTCTCTTTCTCTCATTACGCTTATAGCAACACCAGCAATAACAAAAACAGCTCCAGTCGACGCGTTCGCCGCCAGCTGTCCTGCAACAACAACGATGTCATGGCCATGGACGCTGACGAGGAGCTCTCGTTTTACAACGATGATGAACTTGCTCTGCCACAGCAGCAACGTGCCATCAGTCCCGAGCTTCTCGGTCTGCTCTCGCCTGAGGGTTCACCGCAGCGCTTCCACATCGTCCGCCAGCAAAAGTCAACTGCAGCCACCAGCCACATGAATGCAACACCAGCCCGGAGTTTTCGTGTGTTCAACAGCCTGTCGTCCAGTGGCTCCATGGAGTCTAACATGGATGATGAGTATATGGAGCTGTTTGAAATGGAAACGCAGCAGCAGCACTCTTTGGCTATGCCCAGCGGTCTGAACTCGCTGATCAGCGGTCTAATCAAGGTGACACCCAAGTCACCCGAGTGTATGGTAATGCGTCGTCCATCGGTGCGTCGCTGCCTTAGCATGACGGAGCCCAACAGCAACCAGCTATCACAGCAACAACAACAACAACCAAAGACGCCAGAAATTTTAAAAGAGACTGCCAGGGATTGCTTTAAGCGCCCTGAACCGCCCGCATCTGCCAATTGCTCGCCCATTCAGAGCAAACGTCATCGTTGCGTCGAAAAGGAAAACTGCCCCACACCCCCTCCCAGCACAAGCAGCACGCACGCGCCCCCACTGCGCAAGTGCATGTCATTGAACGATGCTGAGATTATGTCAGCATTGGCACGCTCCGAGAACCGCCAGAACAATGAACCCGAGCTGATTGGCGACCTGAGCAAGACTTATGCCCTGCCACTGATGGACGGCCGCCATAGGGACCTCAAGTCCATCTCAAGCAATACGGTGGCGCGATTGCTAAATGGCGATTTCGAGCACCAGGTGGCCAGCTATCGTATCATTGACTGCCGCTATCCGTACGAGTTCGAGGGCGGCCACATACAGGGCGCGAAAAATCTTTACACACATGAGCAGATACTCGAGGAGTTCCTCTCCGCGCAGCAGACTGAGCTGCAGCAGCAGCAAAATGCCGATGCCGGCAACAAGCGCAACATTATCATCTTCCACTGTGAGTTCTCCTCGGAACGTGGCCCCAAAATGTCGCGTTTTCTGCGAAATTTAGACCGTGAGCGCAACACCAATGCTTATCCGGCGCTACACTATCCCGAGATCTATCTGCTACACAATGGCTATAAGGAGTTCTTTGAGACGCACTCGGAGATGTGCCAGCCTAATGCATACCGGCCCATGCTGGAGCCGGCATACAATGAGGCGTATCGTCATTTCCGCGCCAAGTCCAAGTCCTGGAATGGTGATGGACAAGGCACAGCTACGGGTCGATTCAAGAAATCACGTTCACGTCTAATGCTGTAAATCTGCACTGATGGGGTGTGGTTTGGGTTGGGGTGTAGACTACCATTTACTTTTGTATATAAAAAACTGGGTATTTATTTCATTTTAAAAAAGTTTTAAGTTGATTTTGTTGATTTTCATTTGTTAATTTAATAGCGCTTAAGTTTATATTGTAATCACACGTCCTCATACACACACACACACACACACACAACAAACAAACATACTACTATATTTGACAGACAACCATTCAATGTAAACCTATGTTTTTTTTGACATTTTTAGTTAGTTATTTTGGTCAAATTATTGTTTGTTAATGAAATTTTTTGATTTAGATCAATTTATTAGAGCTTTAGGTCGAATTTTAACGTAACTAAAATGTGCATTATAATATAAACAAAATATGGCAATGTCATAAAAGTTTAAGAGGCCCGCAAATAATAGTAATCATCCCCTACCATTTACTTACATACATATAACGACTATAGTTTTTAAGCAGTAACTCAAATGGCTAACAAAAAACATAACACATCAATCGCACAATCATCAAATACATACATTACACTTATACATATATAATAAGATAAGAGTTGAAAGTTGAAAACTTCTGATAGGTACAATTTACGCTTATTATTTGTTTAATTTTATGTAAACAACCCACTGTCCCAAAAAAAAAAAACAACAAAATGATTACAAAAAGACCACAATTTTATTATGTAAATTGATTATTTTAAGCAAAGCTTATTTTTGCATCAAAAAGGCAATACTATTGAACAATGATGTTAATTTTAAATATAATACGTAGCTCTGAACTGAAACTTATGAATTTTATTTGGTATATGCAATTGGGAGTGAGAAATGGCACCGAAAGTTGATTGCATTTAATTTACTTTGGCGCAATTCGAATTACAAAAATCGATTACATGCTATCGAGTAGCGCAGCAAATGCTATCGAACATCGTGAGGCAAAGACTGCTTGAATCGTTGTACTCTGACAAAAGCTAAATGATATTAATACTGTGCTCTAACGCTTTACAGCACTGTGCGTCGATGCTTAAACTTACCGCTGGATCTGTTTCATTTTATTTGAGAATTCATACATCATGTAACAAAGTGTACCAATTTAACTTTGTATATTGGAGATTCAGATTGTTTCAATTTGACCAAGTTATGTGACGCATGATATCAACTAATAGTTTTATATTTTGCATTCTTAAGTTTAAACCATTCGCTTATAATTTGCGTTCGCTGTATGTTCTCGAATACAGTACGAACATCTGCATGTCCTAGCAAAGATGCGTATAATCTGTGCATTGCTAAGCAAAGGGGCGTATGAGTTTCTTTAATATTGACGGAAAAATAGAATGGCGTATTAGTATTTTTTTTGTAATTGCAAGCGTGTTGTAAGCAATAAGTTTAACAAGTTACTTTGTTGTCTGGCTTAAACAAATATTTCCAATTATAAAAAAAAATTCCAAAAAAAATATGTACATTTTTCATTTTTGGTTTAACATTTCATTTTTATTTGTGGAACATATTATAACTTGTGGACAATATTTATTTATGTTAGAGTGTTCATACACTTTTTATATATTTATATATTAATTTAATGTCAACAATGAATAGTCTACGGGAAGTGGTGATTATTACCAAATTTATTTAATATTAATTTTTAAAAATATTTAAAATTAAATCTTTTTATTTTTAAAGAAAAATAAATAAACAATTTTTAATCTTATTTTAGACTGTTGTGTTAGACAGACCCAACATTTGTTGCAAGGATTGACTAGTGCTTGTTATTAAAAGTTAAACATAAAAATACATGGCCTAAAATTTCAAGGAGTCAATTTTACCATTTACTAGTTTAATAAGCATGAGACCAAAAAAATGTAAGGAGGTTAATCAGCACCTGAAACGAAGTTACAGCCTCGCATAGCGAATATTAAAAATATTTTATAAGCTTAAAAATCCTTTTAGTTTTATTTTTCTTTAATTAATTTTCCCTTGCCGTCGCCTATTCATAGTTGACAATAAAAAAAATAAATAAAAAGTGGACTTACACTAACCTTAACTCTCAGAACCACTACACTTACATTGATAGCTCCATGGACACCGCAGGTAGCATTTTTTTGTAGAGCAATCATAGCTACGGGGGGAGCACGCTGTGCGGTGCGGTTTGTTGTGCATTTTGTCATTTACTATCTCTCTCACTCTATCTCTTTCGCCTGTGGGGGTGTTGGTTGTAGTGCAGCGAAAACGGGTTAATCAGCGCAATTAAGGTCAAAAACACGCTGGCGTAGGGCTGTGTCAACAACAGGCAGCATCTTCATGCTGTGTGCATTGAAATTCAAAATTGCGCATACGCCGCATAAGCCCTGCTATAATTCACACCCCGCTGCGACGCGACGCAGCGCTCAATATCTCTCTCTCTCTCTCTCTATCTCTGTGTTTGTTTATGCGAGTGTGTGAGTTACACTTCAACTGCGCCGAAGCACATTCGCACTCATTTAAGCCGCCATCGCCGTCGCTCTTCCGTTCTGAGTCGAGCTATACATATTCATATGAGTGTGCGAAGTGATGTGTGCCTGTGTGTGTGCGCACTTTGTTGGCCTATAAGACAGCTACGCTGCGCTCAAAAAATCTTTAGATTGACAGCGACCGTCGCACGGCTCGCATATCGTCTTGTTTTTCATTATTTATTTGTGGCAGTTGTATTTGTTAAAGGTGCGTTTAAGTCTAAGCTGACTAAATAATTGTATTGTTAACTTAAAGTGTCTCACAAAAAACACACAGTGACTTGACTTTCCCTTTTTGTGCAATATGCATAATTTGCATTTAAATATATATACGTAATGCGCTCTCAAAATTAAAGCAAAAAACGAGTTCTGCTTACATCGTTGCTAAAAATTGAGTTACTGTCCTCAATAATTAACAAATATGTAACTAATTTCATTTACTACTAAAGTAGCTGTGATTTTGAAAAAAATAAAATAAAACTAATTAACACTGAAAATCAATTGAATTCGCTTGATTTTTAAGCGCGTATTTAAAACCCTGCACGAGCTGCAAAAAGTATTTTAATTGAACCGCACACTCACTTTTTTTCTGCCTATAAAGTCAATTGATATGTCAATGTCATGAGTACTGATTGTGATTCTGTTTCTGATAAATAATAATAAAGAACTGAACGTTCAGCAGAAAGTAAGAAAAGTAATGGAAGCTAAACAAATTTAAAACGATTGAAAATACATTTAATAATATTTACAATGCAAATGGCTTGCGTCTATTTATGTCAATTAAATTCTTTCACTGTGCTCAATATATAAATCTCAGACTGTCTGTCACTCAGCGTGTGGCTTATAGTTCTGACAATCAAAAGAGTTCACTAACCGCTCCCACAAGCAAACAAATACATTATGTACAGTGTTAATTCCATAACACGCGCAAAAAAAAATAAAGATTTATATTACCTTATTATTTCAGGACAAGTGAAATTTGAACAACATATACAAATACTTAACATTTTAAAAAATATATTTTATATAAATTATTTTATTTATTTATTTATTTTAATTGAATTATTTATCGAAGAAATTCAAAGATGTAAAAATGTGTAAAATCATAAAAATTGCGATTTACCCGTGATTTGTATATAATGGAGCTGGCACTGTAATCGCATATTTATTTATTTATGCTTAACAATCCAACGCAGCAACTTTGCCTTTTTTTATTTGCTGCTAAGATACATATGCATATTTGCATGTATGTATGTGTGGCAATCGGCAGACGAGTTGGAAACGGGTTGTAGGCTTGCAGCTTCCATAATTCATTATTGTTGTTGTAAATGGAGGTGTTTTTGTAGTTTTGTAAGGCTTTCTATGCTGCGACTGAACGTGGAGAACGTGAACTGAATGTACAGATTTTAGCTAAATAAAAGCAATTGTCATGACAGCAAAAAAGCATTAAAATCAAAACTGAATTCAAGTTTCATTGGCCCAGACCTTAATACGTGTGTGGCATGGCCAAAATGTCTTCTCAAGCCGAACAGCGCATTTGCGTTAAGCCAAAACCGAAATACAAAATTTAGCAAATTAAAGAGTAAAATAAATGAAATAAATACAAATCAAGCCGGCAATGAGCTGATTACGTTCCATTTGGCTTGCTTTATAAATTGATTTGTTGAAATCAGCAAACGATTTAGTTAATTACTTCATGCCGTCGACACACATTAAACGCTGATTGAATTAATAAAATTATAATGAACTTTTTGTATTTGTTTCGATTTTTTGCAGAGTTAACATGCAGCTGCTGCTTCTGCTGGTGGCCAGTGCCTTACTGTGCTTAGTCGCCGCCAACCCCGCTGTCTACAACTATTATCGCCTGCCAAGCTCGTTGCGTCCGCAGAAATATAATTTGCGCATTCTCACCCATTTGGATGACGAGAAAGCCTTGCGCTTCGAGGGCACGGTTAAGATAAGGATGGAAGTGCTTAAGAATACCAACAACATTACTTTGCACTCTAAGAATCTGACTATAGATGAAGCCCAGATCAAACTTAGCGATACCAAGAACGCTAAGCAAGCCAATTGCATTACGAAAACCGAGAGTAATCCTCATCATGATTACTATGTCATGCACACTTGCCAGGAGCTGAAGGCCGGTGCTATCTATGAGTTAACCATGCCCTTTGAGGCGGAGCTCAATCGACAATTGGAGGGTTATTATAGAAGTTCCTACAAAGATCCTACAACCAATAAAAACAGGTAATTGATTAAAATATAATAGAGCCAATTACGATAAATTGCTTAGTATTCAAAAATGATTGTTATAAATTATGATTATTTATTAATAATCCGAAATTATTGTTCAAAATTATTGTTTATGTTCAGACACGGCTTTTACTAAATATGTTACGTAATCTGTTGTATTGCTTAAACCCCTTTGTTATCAGTGTAAGGGTTCTTTATCGATTGTCCTTTTGTGACTCTTTTGTTTGATGCTATGCATCTTTATATAAATAATATTTTGTCCACTCATAGTTAAACTTGGAATTAGTCGCGACACCTTAAGCTCTCATATCCCATCAACATTATATTTTATAAACAAAAGGAATTGTTTTTGCATTTAAATTATTATTATTAACTAATAAGTTTCATATCCCGTCGTTATAAAGGTATTGAAGTTCGCGCAAGACTTTGACTAGCGAATAGGATATACGAATTCATCTTTATTTAGGCACGTCAGCAAAGTAGCAATAACTGAACCATTTCCAAAGCTTGAACTTGAATATACTTTGAAAAGATTAGTGTGTAACTTTGTTGAAAACAAAGACTGAAATTCTATTCAATTGAAATGCAGATGGCTGTCCATAACGCAATTCGAGCCCGCATCGGCACGACTAGCCTTCCCCTGCTTCGATGAGCCCGAATACAAAGCACCATTTGTAGTTACACTCGGTTACCACAAGCGGTTCACTGGCCTCAGCAACATGCCCGTTAAGGTAATCAAGCCAAAGTAAGTTACATATCAGCAACTGAGCTAAGGTTGAGCTTAAATTCGATGTTTGTGTTATGTGCAGCGATAAACTTACGGACTATGTTTGGTGTGAATTTGAGGAGTCTGTGCCTATGTCGACCTACTTGATAGCCTATTCGGTGAATGAGTTTGCGTTTAAGCCCACAACGCTGCCAAACAGCACGCTCTTCCGCACCTGGGCACGACCCAATGCCATTGAACAATGCGATTATGCAGCTGAGTTTGGACCCCAAGTCTTGCAGTACTATGAGCAATTGTTCGGCATCAAATTTCCGCTACCCAAGATTGATCAAATCGCTATTCCGGACTTTAGTGCAGGCGCCATGGAGAACTGGGGTCTCGTCACCTATCGTGAAATTGCCTTGCTCTATTCCTCAGCTCACTCTGCGCTGGCGGACAAGCAGCGTGTCGCTTCTGTGGTAGCACATGAGTTGGCGCATCAATGGTTTGGCAATCTGGTAACAATGAAGTGGTGGACAGACTTGTGGCTTAATGAAGGTTTCGCCACATATGTGGCAAGCCTGGGTGTGGAGAATATCAATCCGCAGTGGCGTTCAATGGAGCAGGAATCACTGGGAAATCTGTTGACCATTTTCAAGAAGGATGCCTTGGAGACCAGTCATCCCATATCTAGGCCCATTGAGATGGTTTCAGAGATATCCGAAAGCTTCGATCAGATTTCGTATCAGAAGGGCTCAACTGTACTGCGCATGATGCACATGTTCCTGGGCGATGATTCTTTCCGTGGCGGACTTCAAAACTATTTGCAAAAGTTTTCCTATAATAATGCCGAGCAGGATAATCTGTGGGAGTCGCTGACTGAAGCGGCGCACAAATATCGCGCTTTGCCCAAGAGTTATGATATCAAGACTATTATGGACTCCTGGACACTGCAAACAGGGTAAGCATTAACATGATCTTAACTAAATTAATGTTTGTTTATTTAATTCAATTTTACAAAGTAAAGTAAACATAAGGTAGAAATATCTCTCTGATATCTGAGGTGAACAACTAATCGAGTTATGTATGTAGGGTTTGATGTACTACAAATATATTTTATTTAACGGATTTGGATTATGTTAAATAAAATTTACATTTGTGATATTAAGTGATATTATATTATATTATGTTATATTAAAGTAACTTTGGTGCTTGTTGGCTTTGACACAGAACTCTTCACTTCTACACACACGCTACTGCAACTGCTTTTTCACTTCTTTCCTCGCGGCACTCTCTTCTACGACTGTCTCGACTCGCTGCTTGTTACTTTACTCGTCTCTTTCCCCTCTGATCACAGCTTTTCCATACGCACAATGTCATCAAATGCCACATGTATCAGGAGTTTGAGGTTTCCCCTTGCTTATTAATTTAGTTCTCACCTTTGATAGCTATCCCATCATCAACATTACCCGTGACTACGCGGCAGGCAACGCTAAGCTAACCCAGGAGCGTTATCTGCTTAACACGCAAATTGCACGTGCATCACTTGGTGGCTGCTGGTGGGTGCCACTAAGGTAAGTAGCTCAGCTTAGAAACTTACATTAACTGACACCCAGCGCTTTTGCAGCTATACCATCCAATCGGAGCAGGACTTTAACAACACCGCACCCAAGGCTTGGATGGAGTGTGGCAAGGCTGGTGAAAAATTGCCCAAGACAATTAGCGGTTTGCCTGGCAAGGATCAGTGGATAATCTTCAATACGCAGCTGTCCACGCTCTACAAGGTCAACTATGATGAGAACAACTGGAAGTTGCTTATAGAAACGCTAACCAATGGCGAGTTCGAGCGCATACATGTCATTAACCGAGCTCAGCTCATTGACGATGCGCTGTTCTTGGCCTGGACGGGCGAACAGGACTATGAAATAGCAATGAGTCTGGTGCAGTACTTGCAGCGAGAGCGGGAATATATACCTTGGAAGGCGGCTTTTGAGAACTTGAAGCGCTTGAAACATATTATACGACAGACGCCCAACTATGATTTCTTTAAGGTAAGCCGGTTTTTTTATTTTAATTCAATCTTTGCCGTAACCCAGCGCTCTCATTCTGAATCCAAATCTAAATTGCATTCCATGTGGCGAATTCGAAAGTTGTTTTTTTTCGTAAGTTCATTAGTTTTAGTTTTGCATGTAAGCTTCGAGAACTTTCAATAGCATTAGCTAGGCTAGTCTAAAATTGACTCTTTTATTTTATTTCTTAGCGATATATTAAGAAATTGGTAACGCCCATCTATAGACATCTGAATGGCATGAACGACACCTTCACCAGCATCCAGCAGCAGGATCAGGTGCTGCTAAAGACGCTTGTTGCCAGCTGGGCGTGCCTATATAAGGTGGACGATTGTGTGCCTGTGGCCGTCGATTACTATCGTGCTTGGCGTGCTGAAGCCACACCAGATCAGAAGAACCCCGTGCCCATCAACTTGAGACAGACGGTTTACTGCACAGCCATACGCAATGGCGATGACGCCGACTGGCAATTCTTGTGGATGCGCTATAAGAACTCCAATGTGGCGGCTGAGAAACGTACAATGATGGCTGCCCTGGGCTGCTCCATGCAGGTCTGGCAGTTGCAGCGCTACTTGGAGCTGACATTCAAGCCGGAGGAGGGCATACGCAGACAGGATTCAATGTGGGCCTTCCAGGCGGTGGCGTACAATGAGATTGGCTTCCACTTGGCCAGAGATTACTTTATGGACAATGTGGACTTTATCTACAATTTGTAAGTGGCAACTTAACTTGATAAACTCTTTATCTAATGCCTGCTCTTCCAGCTATCATCCCATTATTAAGGACATGTCGCGCCTCTTGCCCGCTTTCTCCGATCAGATCTTTACGCAAGCCGATTATGAACATTTCAGAGACTTTGTTATGAACAAGCGCAGCTCACTCAAGGGCCTGGAGCAGGCCATGCAACAAACGCTGGAGACTATGTTGGTGAATGTGCAATGGAAGGAGCGTAACTATCGCAAGATATCGCGCTCAATTGAGGATTTGCTTGATTAAATTGCATCTCCAATAAAATTTACAATTACTATGCATTCAAGGAAGCTCACATTAGCTCATTTCAAATAAAATGTATTAACTTTAGTATCTCAATATTTTAAAATGAAGAATGTCGCACTACACGGAACTACACAAGAAATAAATAATTGTAAACTTCCTGGTTATAAGTAGGAGCTAAATAAAATAATCCTAATAAAATTCACACAACAAATGAGTTTTCTTTGCAAGCTAAATAAAATATTTAAAAAAATACGTAAGACTAGATTTAACCTTTTGGAAGACTGTACAAAGCAATTCAGAGAGGTTTGCAATTTCGAAGCTTATAAGCTTTATGTACTGGGTCTCTCATTGTCTGTTGCGCCCAATGGAATTTTTTCTAGCAATAAGAGTCGATACTTTTGGGTAATAGTTTGAGTTTTATGTTTGTATATTTTTTATATATTTAGTTAAGCATGTTCTATAATGCTAATAAATATTACAATAAACATAATATAATATTTGTTATTGGAATTAAACGGCGCTTTCTTCAACATAACTTCCACTTTATATTGTTTATTGATTTATACAGCTTATTATGGGCTTTTGTTTTTTTTTTTTGTTCTCGGAATTGTTGTATTATAAATAAATAATTGTTGCTTGTATGTAAATGTTAATATCACTAAAGCAGCGCGCTTGGAAAACAGAAAAAACAAAACTATTAACTAAAGCATTTATATTCATTTGTGTCTGTATGTGAGTATGTGTGTGTATTTATTACAAATATATAATTACAATTTATCGTTTGTTTTGTGTGAGTGTTGCATGCATAAATTTAATCTTCACTTTAAATATACTGTTTTTCATATGAAAACATCAAAATAAACTATTTATTAAATGTTTTAACAATTCACTGATTTGCTTAGATTTGTGTGATTGTGTTTGTCATGTTGCTTTGAATGGTTGTTGCTTTAAATTGTTATGCATTTAACAACTATTTAACACTTGATATATGTCTGTTTATTTGTATACTGATAATTGTTAAACATATGTTTGCTTCGTTTTACTTTTTTGAATATATGTAGCTGCTTATGGAAGTAACTTTGTTTAGAAATTGTTTCAATAATTTGCTTTATCGTTAGCAGTACACAGTTTATTTATATATTTTAATTTGAATTGAGCTTTGCTGTATTTTCAGCTATATTACATGCTGCGTTCTGAGTGTGTTTAAGTATTTTAATATTTATATTTTTGTAGCGCAAACAATTAGCGTTCTCAACGTTTTAAATTCGTGTTCAGAAGTATTTATTTAATATGTTACAATTAACAAATCAAAGCCAAATTGTTAAAGCCTAAACAAATGCAAACTGCAAAAACAATTCAAGCTCAAACTGCTAAACGGCTGCGGTTGGGCAAATTACCTTATAAATGCCATAAATATACATATATAAATTATACATATATAAATATACATATATATCTATACAACTTAAGCATTTATACATTTAAGCCAGCTCAATCAACAAATTATTATCATTGTATGCGTGTGCTTGTGTGTGTGTGTGTTTCGTGTTTTTAAGGAGTTGGGCTTCAGTCAAAGGTTAAAGTCAGCGTTTAAACGAGTTTGTAACTTATTTAAATGTAGATATTTATGCATGTAGATAAACGATAGAGCTTAATCCGAGTACATTGTTTAACAAACAGACTTCTGCTTTAACTTATGCGCACACTTATGTGACCTAAACTAGAGACGTATGTATGTATATATATATTAAATATGTAAACATATATGCATGTGTGTGTGTGTGTGTGTGTGTATTTAACTAACATTTATTTCAATTAACTGTGTGGCCTCGTTGTCTTACAATACAAGACCGAACGCAGCGTTGCAAAAACTTCTCATATTTTGTGGAGACCACTCTGTAGGTTCTCATTTGACCAGGAGCTTTGTGGCGGCGTTGACGCAGCGCTGGCTTTGCTGGCCGTTGGCTGCAGATCGAAGCGTGCATAGAACAGCAAATACGGCGTAATTGTAATTTTGCGCGTGGGTGAAAGCAGCTCTGCAAATTCGCGCTGTGTCATGGCCTTAATCTTGTCATCATCGCACATGTACCAAATGGGCTCCGTGCTGCCTTGCGTATAGTTGGCCTTGACGCCGCCACGCCCCGTGCTGCCATAGCCTGTGGGATAGGGCGCACAATTGCTGGCAGTGCTGCCGTAGCTCAAGCTGCTGTTGCTGCCATTTTGGAGTGACTCCTCGCTGAAGTCGCTGCTGCTGGCGCTGTTGCTGCCAGCGGCGCTGGCCTGTTGACTGCAGCAGAGGCGCATAGCGCAGCAATTGACGCCATGACATGTGGTGTTCATGCTCAGCTTGCCAATGCCATTGGTTATGGTTTTGCTTGTCAGCCCGTTCAGCTGCTTGACATGCTTGCTCATATCGCCGCTGCTGGATGCTTTGCTGCGACCGAATTTCATTTTCTTTATCAAACTGGTGCCGGAGGAAGCCAGCGCTGAGGCTGCCGCAGAGACAGGTGTGCTGGCATGACTGCTGCTGCTACCATTATTGCTGGGTGGCGCATTCTCATTGCTGGCCGCACTGCCTGACTGTGTCGGCATGCTGCTGGTGTTGTTGCGTCGATCTTTGGGACAGTTTATATAATCGCTAGCCAGGTCCAGAAAGCAGGTGTATGCAATATAATGTCCTACTGTAAGCGTTGCGCCCACATGCGTTATAACGCTGTAAAGCTTATACACATGCAGCTTGTTGGCATCGCTCAGGTCACAGCACTTGGCACAGAAGCAGGGCAACGTAAAGGTGGTGGGCACATAGGTGCTAACCTTCTCCATGCCGCCCGAGAAGCGATTCAGCTGTATGACCAGCAGGCGTGGCAGCACCTCATATGATATCGAACGTATGGCCTCAGTATAGCCTGTACACTGATTGCAGCTGTATTTGTTATCGCCGCGAAAATATTCACGTGTAATGCAAGAATTCTATGGAAAGAGAGCAAAGTTGTTAAGGTGTTTCTTATTATGGTAAAATATACTTATATAGCTTACCTGTATATAGGCGCTGGGTTTATCCTGCAGCTCGGCAATATCATAGCCCGATATTGGCACAGGCACTGAAATATCCAACATGCCTTGTTTTTGCCGTGTTATGGTCTCGCAGCTTAGGCACTTGGTCGTCAGCACCACAATACCTTCAAAGTCGGTGTTAAAGAAATTCAGGTTCAATTCACGTATACGCTCCTCCAAACGCATTTTATCCTTTAGCAGACTAGCCGTGCTCATTTCATCATCACTGGAGTATTTTGCTGGCGCCGCTGGCGTTGCTGCTGCCGTTGGCGTGGGCGTTGTACTGGCACTACTGCTTGCACCACTGAGATCGACTGTATTCAAATAGAATAGACTATTGGCGGTGGCCTGCTGCGTGGCCGCCGCTGCTGTGGGACTGTTATCCTTGAGCGGTGATTGCAGGCGCGTTGACTTCGAAGTTTTCAGTTCGTCTTTTCTCTTTGGTTTGCGCGAGAAAAATGATGTTTTTGTTGTAGTTGTTGCTGTGGTGGTGGAGCTGCTGTTGTTGCTGCTGCTGCTTTGGGGTTGACTAGTGGCCATGCTGCCATTGCCAGCGGCGATTATAGGCGTTTCGTTGCGCTCCAATGCATCCACAGTGTCGGTCTCATCTGGATTTGCTATATAGCTGTAAAAATAAACAAATATTATAAACATTTTTGGGAATACCTATTTCATAATGCTTACCCATTGGCAATGACCTCAGGACATTCGCCGATGGCTTTGATAAGCGATTGATTCGTCTCGCGTATGCAGTTGAGCACGCACATAAGAAACTCGTGTGCATCCTGCTGCTGGTTGCCCTCAAAGGTGGCATTCACATCCTGTATTGCATGCAGCAGCGTGTCCGCATGATATGGCTCCGTTGAATCTGCCATTTCATTGCCATGCAGATTGTGATAGAGCTCATGCAGTTTTTCGCTAACCGATTGGTGCGTGGATTTGGTGGTGGCGGTGGAGGAGATGTTGGTGGCGGTGTTGGTGCTACTGCTGCCCGCATTTGAGCTGCTGCCATTACTGTTGTTGCTGCTGTTATATTGCTCGCTTGTGGCCAGATCCTTGCTGCTCCAGCTACGCGCATGCTCCAACTGCACGTTTCCGCTTACATTGCGCCCCAGCGAGGCAGACTTCGCATTGCGCTGGCGCATTAGCGTTTGTTGCACCACATTCAAGTCGTGTATAAGATGATGCAAATTGTGCAAAAAATGCGGAGCAAAGCGCAGCGTATAAACCACAGAGTTCAGATAGCAAGTGTTTCCAATGTTGCACAGTGTGCCCATGGCGGGGGCATGATTGATACTTGCACTACTGCTGCCATTGAGTGCGGCGCCAGTGCCACTGCTTGCATTGCTGCCACTGCTGGTTACATAATACTGATGGCTTTGTAGCTCGCTGGCTTCCACATCGCTGCCATTGCCAGCACGCAGTCCATTGCCCGCAGCTACATAGCCATTCGCTACACGTCGCTGCTCCTCATTGGAGCTCTGATAGCGTCTATCATAGACTGACATGTTGCTGCTGCTGCTGCCGCCGCCGCGCTTACGTTTGTCACGTGTCGCTGACGCTTTGGGCGCCTCAAGCTCAAACTGCTCTGTCAGTAATGTATCCTTGTCGGTATCGGGCTTGCTTCGACGCAGACGTAGTATCAAGGGTTTGCCTGATTCAAGCTCTAGTTGTGCCGCTGCTATAGCCGCCGCTGTTTCCGGCGATAAGAGCTCGTTTCGCTTACGTCGTTTGCGGCTTCTGCAGCCTGCGGCGCCGCCGCGCTTACGACTACTGCCCTTGGGCTCCTGCGCCTCTTCTATGCGATTCCAATATTCGGGCGTAAAATACTCTGCAAAAATTAAATTTTTACTTCATTTACACAGCTGTTGAGTGCGTTATAAAAACCAACAAACTACCTGTTTTAATATATTTCTGCTCCCCGCAATCTGTGGGTGTGGGTGAGCAAGCAGTGCCCTGTTCTAGCACTAACGATGCTTGAGTATCCGCTGAAGTTGCTGCTGCTGGAGGCTCAGGTGCTTGACGTGATCTCAGACTGGAAAATCGTGATGGATCTACCACGTAAACACGACGTGGACGTTTGCGTTTTGCGTCAAGCTCGGATGGCTTTACTGGTTCGGCAACCTGATCAATATACTCCTGAACAATGGGATAAATTATACTAAATGCCTCAAAACTTGTGGAAGCTTTGTTTTCGACTGGTAATTGTTCTTCTCCTGATTCAGAACTGATTTCAACGAGTTGCTGATTATTTTTGGGGCTGTTTCTGCTGCTGTTGTTAGACGGAAGACGGTTTTGTTCCTCGCTCAGCTCTATAAAGTCATATTCGTGCATCTTTCATTATCCTGCAGAGACCAAGAGATTATTGAGAAACTTGTAAATTAATGTAACTTAAGTTATTAAACGATTATTTATTTATCTGGCACACGAAACAAAACAATCACTACCAATACTTATTGTTTCTGATTATCATATGTTAAATAAAAAAGCCAACTATCAACTCAAACTATGCGTCATATACCTGATAAGCTGATAAGCATGCATTGTATAATAATCAATCCTGAAACATTTAACACAAGTGCCTGCCTATCAATAAATAAAAAAACGCGCGTGGGTCGACAACATTTGGGCATTGAAAATCATTTTACTATTTTGTTTTTTTTTTTTTTTTGCTTGATGGCCTTGCTAATTTTTTGATCACATGTTTTGTTTTTTTTTTAAACGTTTTTGTGATTTTTTTGCGCTCTATTGAATTGACCCCGGTTCTGTGCATAGTAGTTATCAACAAGAGGCAATTGCTCAGAGTTAATTATGTAAAGTCAAATTCATGATGAACGACGGCAGCGATGGCTGCTGTTACTGTCGCTGGGGCGACAGGTGGGTGGGTTGGTGTAACCTTTGTGGGGTAGGCCAGGGCACAAGCAAACGTAAATAAGCAAATTCGTATGCGAATGTTATGTGCAGAGAGTGAGCGTAAAAACTGAACGTGAACAGTTAACTGTGTTTATTGCTATTGATTTTGTTGCTGGAATGAAGGTCACATGTCGCACAAGCAAAAAAAAAATTGAATCGACAAAAGAGCGCACAATAATGATAATGTTAATGCTAAGGTTACAGCACAGTTACCCTAATGCCAACATAGGCGCAAAGTAAACTGTTATGTTAGCTATATGTATATGCATGTAGTTTATTTCCTTTTTTTTAGCTGCATGCTTGGATGCTGCGACAATCAGTGTAGATGTATAAATGTGTGTGATAGTGTGCGTGTGTATGATAGTCTTACTGCTGGCTTTTCCATATGTAAATTGCAACTCACATATTGCGGGGACAACATTTGTTGGCTGTTGCCGTTGATTGTATGTGTGTGTTGTAGCATTGCCGCATAATAAGCATAAACAATTCTAATTGCACTTGCAACGTAAGAGTACACGCACACACATACACAGTACGCACACATACACTGACAGCAACCACTCAAATTTTCACTTTTTCACTGCGGCTGTCGCTTAGCCTTATGCTTCTCACAGCCACTTAAAGTATTTTTCTTATTGTAATAGCTTTATACATTGTAGAAACACTGCACTTACACCTTTACATAAATTTTAAACACGGTTTTAAGCGGAGTCTTACAACAAATTGTGGAATTTTGCATAAATTCCGTCTAGTTATGCTGTTTTTTGTTATAAGACTATCGATAGTCCAGGGCTGTCAAAGCACACAAGAGCTTATGTTGGTTGTACAATGTTGGAAAACGATGTGAGTTATACTACTTTAGTTCACAATGGTTTTTTATCTACTAAATATTGGTGTATAATTATAAAATAAAATTAAGCACTCAATGCTGCCAGATTAGCTTATATAAGGATTAATCTAGTTTTTTTGAAAACGGAATAACTTATTAAATTTTTAAATAGTCCTTAGCCTAAAATCCTGCATATGGCTGATAACAGAAAAATTAAAATATATCAACAAATTTTTTTTATTTTGCCTCTATTTTACGATATACGAAATACACTTTTACTTATGCTTCTCAATCGCTCAACCTTAGCGATCCACGGAAATAGAACGTCATGTTTAGGGATTCCACAGAACTCTTGGTAGAAAACTAAGGGCTCGTCTGGCTATATCGTTAAACATTTGAAATTGCTCACAGGCAACGTTGGGGTCGAATGGGTTAAGTTCGTGACACCTTAGCCTAAAGAGATTAATGATTTACAAGAAATATAGTATTAAAAACTATTTATGTATGTATATGGTATGTATTATACAAAACACGTAAATTTCAGAATCTGTGTCAGTCGCAAGGACAAGACTGTGGAGTTGTAAAGATTCGATGTTGGTTTGAATTTCTAAATGTAAGATTTCGCTGGCTTATGGGCCTAATCTTACAATATGTATCAGCTTCGAAAAGTAAAAACTTCTCGTAAAACCTCAATGCTACGCTGTAGTATCTTTGTCCAATTTGAATAAGCTTGCTTGATTTTTGGCATTGCAAGCACTGCTCAGCATTGGAATATATCGCAAACAAATATCGCTGATATAGGTATTTTTACGGTTACACTTCACTACATGTATTTTTACATCACTACATAGATGACATCGATGTTTCTCCACCTCTAGACAGCATATAACAGTGTCTACAGTGACTTTTAACAGTTACAGTCAGTAGCTAATTCTCCGTTCTAATATTGCCACTCACAAGCGACAGCGCTCTTCTTCTTTCTCTCCGGCAAAAATCACGATGTCGACTGGAGTAAGTGAAAATTGGACTGGCATTAATTTGCAAATTTATGTGCAATCTTTGTTTAATTGTTTATAAATTATGGCTCAGAGCATGCACAATATATAGATGTACACCGTACTAATCGTCTTTTGCATACTTAATTCGTAATTGCAGACGCTTTACACTTACCCCGAGAACTTCCGCGCCTACAAGGCACTCATCGCTGCCCAGTACTCTGGAGCAAAGGTGAAGGTGGCCGAGAATTTTAAATTCGGCGAGACCAACAAATCGGCGGAATTCCTCAAGAAGTTTCCCAGCGGCAAGGTAAGCATATCAATATACACACACGCACAAGCATTCAAAATGGCTGTTTGGGTGTGAAAGCCGGCAACGTCATCATTAAAAAAAATATATACATGTATGTATATATGTATGTATGTGACGCTTATGTGCAAATTTTATTTTGTTGTAGGTGCCAGCATTTGAGACAGCTGAAGGCAAATGCCTGAGCGAGTCTAATGCCATTGCTTACTTCTTGGCCAGCGAGCAGCTGCGTGGTGGCAAATGTCCCTTTGTGCAGTCTCAAGTGCAGCAATGGATCTCGTTTGCTGACAATGAAATCGTGCCAGTCTCCTGCGCATGGGTGTTTCCACTGCTAGGCATTTTGCCACAGCAGAAGAACACTACAGCTAAACAGGATGCTGAGGTAGTGCTGCAGCAGCTGAACAAGAAGCTGTTGGATGCCACCTACCTCGCCGGTGAACGCATTACTTTGGCCGACATTGTTGTCTTCTGCAGTCTGCTGCATCTGTATGAGCATGTGCTGGAGCCAAGCGTGCGTAAACCCTACGGCAATGTGAACCGTTGGTTCGTGACCATCCTGAACCAGCCACAGGTGCAGGCAGTTGTCAAGGATTTCAAGCTGTGCGAAAAGGCGCTTGTCTTTGATCCCAAGAAGTATGCTGAATTCCAAGCCAAGCTTGGTGGTGGTGCCAACAAGCAGGCACAGCAGCCCAAACAGAAGGAGGAGAAGAAGCCTAAGGCTGCTGCCAAGAAGGCCGATGAGCCTGAAGACCTTGATGCTGCTGATGAAGCTTTGGCCATGGAGCCCAAGTCAAAGGATCCCTTCGATGCCATGCCCAAGGGTACCTTCAACTTTGATGACTTCAAGCGCTGCTATTCCAACGAAGAGGAGGCCAAGTCCATTCCCTACTTCTTTGAGAAGTTCGATCCAGAGAACTACTCCATCTGGTATGGCGAGTACAAGTACAGCCAAGAGCTGTCTAAGGTCTTCATGTCGTGCAACCTCATCACCGGCATGTTCCAGCGTCTCGACAAGATGCGCAAGCAGGCCTTTGCTTCAGTGTGCTTGTTTGGCGAGGACAACAACAGCACCATTTCCGGTGTGTGGGTTTGGCGTGGACAGGATCTCGCTTTCACCCTGTCACCCGACTGGCAGATAGACTACGAGGTCTACGAGTGGAAGAAACTGGATGCCAAGAGCGAGGAGACTAAGAAACTGGTTACCCAGTACTTCTCATGGGCCGGTACCGATAAGGAAGGCCGTAAGTTCAACCAGGGCAAGATCTTCAAATAAAGAGATTTCAAATACAGAAATGCAGCAAGCACGATGCCTTTATTATCCTAAGTAAAGAGTTAGAAACGGAAAAAGAGAGAGAAAGACGGAGACAAAGACATCGTGTTTTCAACAAATAACAATTACAAATAAATACAATATGCTCTTTGGCATGCTCAGCACGCCAATTGTTTCTGCCTTCTGAAATTGTCTTGGCATTGTTTTTGTAAACTGCATAAATCTTTATCACAAATGGCCAGCAAATAATTTATACGGGATTAAAAATAAATATGCGTTTTCTACTAAAGTAAGTAACAGTGTTATTATTTTGAGAATTACATTCTTTTTAGGCTTTGTTTTATTGGCTTTCTTCAACGTGCACATAAATTCTTAAATTTATGTTTACAATTAATTCCAATGACTTTCATTTAACAATTATTTGAGTGGCAAAGTGTAGAAATTTCTACGAAATTTGAACAATAAGGAAATGCTTAAAAATGTGCTTCCAAATATATAACCAGGCACCACTGGGAAGCTAACCAATGATGTTTACTTATTCTTTACTACAACTGGACCGACATTGTCGCCTGTGTTCTTGTTGTGCTCACCATGGCTGCCATCACAATAGGGCCACTGTACAGAAAAAAAAGTATTAAGTCATAAGTTGAAGCTGGTTATGCGCGAATAGATAAACTTACATTCTTGGTTTTCCAGCAGCGACAGAATGCCGCCTTATCCGCGATGTCCTCCACATCAATCATGTCCACAACTTTAGCCTCATGCTTCCGAATGTGATTGTTACAGCGGCCGCTTTTGGTCGAGCAAGCAGCGCGAGCAGCTGGGCAGAAGGCTAGGTAACCAGCATATCCAATACCGGCAACCACAGCAGTTGGTGGTACAAGCGCCAGCCAATCCTTGACTGAAATTAAATAAAAGAGTAATACACAGTTATTAGCAATGTATATTTTAAGACAATGAACTAGATTTGAAATGAATTGTAATTGGCACAAGGTCGTGCTAATGATAAAACACGTTTTGATTGATATGCATAAATATGGTCAGTCTAAATTCTTATCTTAACACAAAAAAAAACATTAGGTAGATAAAATATCTCTGAACTTTCTTCATGTTAACAAGAACAACAACAGTAGCTATGGCGCGTTTCCAACACGCTTGTTGCATAATAAGCAAGAACAGATAATAAGTGCGTCTGGCTGGGAGACGTAGCTTTAAGCTAGGTAGCATTTTATTTCTAAGATGCCTCTAAGCTCTACACACTTTACGCATGTTTAATACTTTATGCTACGTCATTTATTCTCATTTTTAATGAGAGATTTAATGGGGGAGAGGCGCCCTATTGATCGGATCCAATGGTCAAGCTATGCGTATGCGTTACACTTACATGATAACTTAAACCAGCCACCAAAGCTATCGGGAATTGGCAAGTTTGATAAATAATTGGGTAGTGATGATTTTATTAAATGAGAGATTGGTTCCATCTTTCTTTGATACGAATTTAAACACAAATGCAACTCGAAAACTTGGTTTGTTGTTGTTGACGAGTACTTTTCGGTACTTGAATAGTGATGAGCAGCTCCGAAAGAGTAACGAATGTCTAATTAGTCCAACACAAAATGTTATATATAATATATAGTTATCGGCCTTTAAATTGCAGTCGAAATATATTATTTGAAAAAAATATATATATTTTCTTATGTCAAACGTATGTATGTAATTCGAATTTTACAGTAAGCAATTTTACGACATTTTTGTCATGCTCGCATGACTATCGTCACAGTTGGTCTTCTGCATATAGATAATTCGATACTAAATACCAGAATATTTCATTGAGCTTCAAGGTGATAACATACAACTTTATTTTTATGCTTTCGTATGATTTGTTGCGGTGCCCATCGACTGGACACAACAGAGGTGGGTGGAACGAGTCTTTGGTCTTAGCCAATTCATAGCTAAGACATATACATAGTTCGCGTAATCTAGCATTAAATGATAATCTGAATCAATTCCCAAAATTGTTGGGAAGGGTAAATTTGATAAATAATTTCGAATAGTTGAGCTTATAAAATTAGATACATCCATTATGATAGTAGTCTACTAGGAAAATCTCAACTGTTGCCAACTGGATTAAGATAATTTTAATGAATTGTTTTACGAGGCGATTACTCAAATAAGTGTGTTGAAAAATCGATAATTCTATTCTTGCGATTAAGCGTACGACCGTCACTAACTGGGAGCGATAGACGAAGCCAAGCTAAACAATATTTATAAATTCTCGTGAAAATTGTGAATTATTTATATTGTTAAATGAGCCGCCCGCCGATGGATACGTGGGCTAAGCGCGAGCAACTCTGCCTGGCCTCAGCAGTGTCGTGCAGTGGCGATCAGAATTGGATTACAGTTAGCCGTACACTAAAATCTGTTTGTGGCAATGGCAACAACAGGCCGGCAGATTGGTACTCACAGAAAAACTGTGCGGTGCAGTATGGACATCTATTGGAAACAGTGGAAACAACCAAACGCAAGAAGCGCACAAACGAGAGCAGCTCTGGCTTCTCTTCCCCATCCAATGTGACTGTAGAAACACCGACAGAGCTGCTGCTCCGCCGATTGACAGATGAGCGTATGATTGAGATAAAAACACAAATGCGGCGTGACCAGGAGCTCTATTGTAAAGTGCAGCGTGAGATTGAAGCATTGCAATCGGATGAAATGAGTGAACAGCAGCTACAGCAAATGTGGCAGGAAATTGAAAAGGAGCAAGAAACTAAACGTATAGACGAGATGAAATTAGAGAATCGTATGCGTGAGCGGGAACAGCGTAAAAAGGAAATGGTGGGCAGCTGGCGCAACAACAGCAATGCCAGACGCTCTAACGTAAGTGCAGACACTACAGCAGTTGATATGGAAGTAGAGGATATGGCAGGTGAGTTTATTGAATTTAATTTTTTGAATTATACTAAGCAGTGCTTATTGACATAGGTGGCGCCACAAATCCGGCTAGTAATAAACAAGCAGCAGCTCCAGCACCCTTGCTTACTTCGCTGCTTAAGTCGCCAGGCAGCAGCAACAGTGGCAACAATGCCACTTCACCCACATCAACATCAGCGCCAACGGCAAGCGTAGCTAGAGCCACTGCTCCAACAATAACTTCACTGTTGACCAGCGGCACCAACGCCATACCCAATCAACCAGCAATTATTATGAAAAGTCCCAGCGATACGGCATTTATATCGCGACCGATTAGCGGACCACCTACAGTCGATGTAACCACTACTGGACGCAGTCCATCGCAAGCAGCACCTACTCTGTCCATGCTGTTAGAAAAGAAGCAACAGGCTGCGGCAACTGCTGCACCGAAAGCTAATGAGGCCGCAACTAAGACAGGAGATGCGATTCCGAACTCTACTGATACTCCAGCAGTAGCTGGAGATCAAGAGTCGCAAGACACTGCAAATGCAGACACCTTAGACGTAACGGAAGCAGATGAGGAGCAGCTGCTTGAGGTATTCAAGAACATGGACGACATTATTGATGATCTTGACATAGACATGGCCAGTGTTATCGATGAAGATATTTTAAAGGATGTGGACAATGTTGTCGACTCACCGGCGGACGCATCAGCCAAACCAGATGTCATTGACTTTGAGGACAAATTGGATGCACTGAAGCGCGAGGATCCAAAAGCGAAGAAATCACCCATACCCAAATCAGTCGATGTAGTCATTGGGTCAAGTGATGATTCTAATGATAATATACCACTAGCCGAGGTGGCCACACAGGAGAGCAAAGAGCGTACCACAGAGGGCAGCAATACGCCTAGTGTACCCTTAAGCAGCGAAGTGGCAGTGGAGGAGCTAAGCGAGAGCATTACTATTATTAGCAGCTCTAGCGAGGATAATGTGCAGGAAATGCTGCCCACTGCAGTTGCGGAGCCAACTAAAACTGTAGGGGGAATTGTTGAGATCACAGCTGTCGCAGAGCAAGATGCCAAACTGACGGAGAGCGGCAAGGAGTTAGAGCAAACCGCTGCAAGCACAACAACGGAGTCCACGGCAGTAACAAGTGCGTTTAATTATTTGAAGCTTGAAGCTCGTATAACAGCTCTAACGTATTTTTGGTCCTTTTTGCAGCTTCCAGCCAAGATTCAGAGAAGCCATTAGCGGAACCCACAGCTGAGATTACATCAGAACCCAAGCACGACACCGACGAAGAATCCTCTTCACAAACTGACAGTAGCAAGGTGGATGAACCTATACGCAGCAGCGCCAAAAGCAAACAGCACAATGAACTTAAACACGAGAGCGATGCGTCAGTGATAACAAGGCAAACGCCACCTAGAAGTGGTCCCAACATAACCACAGCACCAGCTCCTTTAAGCGCACGTGCGCCGCTCTTGCGCAAGCTACCGCATCGTGACCGCTCAGAGAGTCCAATGGTAGATGATGACACTACAACAGCCAGCGATCAGTCCACAGTTCGCTCCAGCACGCGACGTCGCTGCTCATCTACGCCTGTGATTGACAGCATACCCAATTCCCCAGCATCGAGTGAGCCACCAGATGAACGTCGCGAGACTCGCGCTGCCGCCAAGAAACTCTTTCTAGGCATTTACAATACGCTGTTAGAGAGCAAGCACTCCACATGCTTTCGTCGCGCCTTCCACGATGAGCATACGCACAAGCAGGCCGACTGTTGTCTGCGTCCTATGGATTTGCCCAGCCTCAAGCGCAACATTGATACCGGACATATACGACACATAAGCGAACTGCAGCGGGATGTTCTGCTCATGTGCCACAATCTACTGCTTATCTACAAGCCACACACACCGATCTACAAGTCAGCTCTGCTGTTCATGCAGGAGTGTCGGGCGCTCAAGGAGTTTGCAGCATTGCCGGAGAGCAGCACTGCTCTTACCACGAGCAATGTGACGCCCAAGCCAGAGAAGGAGAAGACGCCTGGTGGAAACAAAGCGCGCAGTGGCTCACGTAAGAGTCAGCGACATCATTAAAATTGCTACAAATAAATCAAATTTTTATGTAAAGAAGTTTATTTAAAGTAAATTAAATTCTGTAATCTGCGCGAACGTGAGGAGCGGCAAGTGGCACGCCCGCTGGGACAGTAAAACTTGCGGAGACAGCGTGATAATTGCAGATCGCATTGACATAGGCGGGCCGCGCAGGAGTCGGGTCCACCCCACTCCCCGTGATCAAGGGCACAAAGCGGTTTGCCTCGATAACATTTCCACACATAGGGCACAAAGTACTCCAAGTAGGAGATGCAGTTGCTCTGATTGTAGCACTTGTCATGCTGTCGGCAACAGCGATCAATGCCATCAACGGCTATGCCATGACCACCAAAGCCACAATAGCAGCCGTAGCCTTTGTAGATCAGCGGATCGCAGCTCGTGGAGCATTTGATCATTGAGTATAGCTTGGCCACATCACGCTTACCGCGTTCCAACTCCAGCTGCTTATTACTGTCATTGCGGAGCGCCCACTTCATGGAGTAACCAAATGGATCATTGGCACGCGCTATGTAAACATGTTCAACGTTCATTAGATCCGACATGGTTGCCTCTTGCGGCGCTTTATTGTTGCTAATGACGCGTATGCCAGTAACGTGTCCATTAAATTGTGGTCCTTCCAAGTTTAAAGTAATTTCTGTGGGCGTCGCATCCCTAAAACAAAATTAATTAGCAACAATATGTTCAGCTAATGGCATCTTTCCGTACGTGTGACTCAGCTCCAGCGCAGCTACCGCTGGCTTTAGCTCACCCGTCCAGCCCTCCAGACCCAACTGCTGCCAAGCATCCGCTGGCGCCTCTGTCTGCGTACTCTGCGTTCTCACTGTCGGCGCTGTCCTTAGCGTTACATTTGGAAATAGTGGTTCCGCAAAATCGGATCTGTGCATTGTGAGTAGCTGACTGTTGGGCATTTTGAATACAAAACTTGGATTCGCCATACGCATGCTTGTGGCATACATTTCCGGTATTATGTGCGCCAACACTGTGCTATCATTATTAATAGCCCTGAAAGCATTCCAAATGTCAACCGTAACATTTGACTTGCATTCAGCATGAGGGAGCAGCAACAACAATATTATGCACCACATAATTTGCAGCAATTCACACTGAACCACACTGCTCGACTAGCAATCAAACATTAAAACTAGTGTATAAGCGAAATGCGGTAGCTGGCCATTGGACGCGTAGTCTGGCAACAACAACAATGGCTATAACAACATAAATTGTTCCAAATCGTGTTAATAGCACTAGTAATGCCAACAAACGCTTTCGGCTGCGAACAAAAAGCAAAGAGCCAAAATATTAGCGGCAAGCGTAGCAGTGGCACAATTACGAATGGGTCAGTAAACGTTCCCCACATTGCGTTTAAAAACTGGGTGTTAAGTTAAGGCGAAGGTAGACAGCATCAGTTAACAAAGGTAAATGTCCGTCATAAAGAGTTCATGGTCAGCAAACATTTAGTGGTTTATATTTTTCAACAAATTATTTTACTATCACTCTGTGTGGGTGGTCTATAATTAAAGCAAAACTGCTACTAATGTAAACATTAGGATTACGCTCATATGTATGTATGTATATTTATGGTATATGTTGGCTACCTGTTACCTGCTATATCACACACACACATAATATTTATTGCTGTTGCTTGCAACGCCTTCGTTACGTTAGCTATTGCATGTTACATGTAAACGAAAAAGCTAACTAAAAGCAACTTGTATTAATTGCACTTGGTTAGCTAGTCAATCTGCGCCTAGCTTACTAACTAACAATTCGTACAAGTCTTACTTTCACTCAAATCAAAATTCTGTAGTTTGAGCTAAGCGCGATTTTTAAACTTATCAATAGTCAATGGTCATCGAAACAATCGATTAAATTCAATGCTGCACAATGCGACTATTATACAGCAAACTCTGTCCAACACTGAGCGTAGATATCGATAAATGCAATAGTTACGCGCGTTGATTAAAATATTCAACATTGAGAATTCAATGAGAACTAAAATGCATAAAAAAGAAACATGTATCATTGCTTATTTTGACTTTTATTATGTAGCTTACAAGACTTTAAAATGGTTTACAATTTATATTAATTTAATTAATGATACAGTATTTGTATGCTGAATTGACCGTAAGGAGCAGCTGGATTCAAGCAAATCTGCAACATCCTCAGTGGGTAAACGGAAATGCCGCGCATTGAAGAATTTTTTCTTATATGTATATAGTTTTTTGTTGCAGCTGCTAGTCCAAGGCATTGGCTAGGGTTCAAGTTGCGTCGTTCTGCTTTGCTATAATCACTGCATTGTCATCTTCCTAGCCCCATTTGGCGTTGCAATGGCAACCATAGTTGTTGCACTGCTGTCGTTCTGTCTAGCAGTTGTTGCTGTTGTGTTCTGTTCTTCTTGTTGTTTTTGTGATTTGTGGGAACAGGCACACAACGCTATTTTCAAATTGGAAAGGTTTTGCACTTCGCAGACGCAGCAGCAGTAACAACAGCAGCCAGCCATCTTCTCTTTGTTTGTTAGCTTCGTTACTGCAGCAGCAGCAGCGTTTTTCTCGTTAGTTTGTTATTTTAACTATTATATCAATTAGTTTCAGCATTTGACGGCTGCCACAGCTTCAAGTTGTTGTAGCTGATTGCCATGGCTGTGTTGCCACAGCGGATGGGGAAGGAAATGGGAAAAAAGCAGCAAGTTGCTATGAGAGGTCGAGACTTTATCGTTGCAATTCACTGCGCTTGGCTTTCTCGCTGGGGTTGAAAGCAAACAAATATACCTGTGTATGCATGTATACTATAGTTATGTCTAAGTAGTTAGCTACAAATAGCAGCAGTCTTATTTCGTAAATATATAAATCAGCCAACAAACGTAAATAGTTTTCTTTATAGGCCTGCCTCAGACTTTCTGGTGCGTTGGCAATTGGAGGGGAGCGTGCAAGGTAGAGAGGGTAGCAAGGTGTTTTTTTCGGCTTCGCAAGCCGTCTACATTGATACTGAAATGGCGGACGTTCAGTAAAGCGTCAATTGGCAGGTGTTACAGTTAGATGCGCAGTTAATTTTCGGTCGCTGGACAGCACTGAAAATAAAGTAGAAAAGAAAAACAAAAAGCTAACATAGGCCTTTAGTTTGCAACGTACATACACGAATGTTTGTTATTCAACAACCCGCAGGCACGCAGGCGCTAAAGCAACAAAACAAATGCAACCCTCGCTTGACATTTTCACACGGTGACAACAGCAGCAGCGACAACAACAGCGATTGCTTTGAATACGGAGTACAGCAATTCGGCTTGCAATTCGATTTTTAATCGCGTGTCACATGGCCATAAAGCAGATATCTAACTGCGCGCAAATCTGAAAAATATATATCTACATACATATGTATAAAAAAGGCTACCGTGCATTGTGGTATTTATGCGGGTACGGCGCACGGGGGCGAGTGAGCCAGCATTTGGCTTCGGCTTGTGGTCAACTTGCAGCAGCTGCTGCAACAAATGAACAGAGTGGCAACAGTTCAATGACTTTTTCAACTTTACAACACCAACAATGATAATTGCTGCGGGTGTGTGTGTGTGTGTGTGTGAGAGAGCGCAGAAGTTATTATTCATTATGTGGGTCACGGGTCAATCGAGTAATATAATTAGACTCAAGTTAAGAAAAAAAATCTTGTGTCGTTGGAGAAAATTACTCTGCGGAATTGAGTTTTTGCCTGAAGCTCCTTTTGTTTTGAGGCGCTGCTCTACTCTTTGGGGCATGGACGTATGCCATGTTGTATGTGGTGTTGACCCAACTTAATAGACGAGCATGAAATCTAGTCACGAACTTAATCATTACCAACCGTGCACTAGATCCATGTTCGCCGACAAAATAGAGTCAGAGTAGAGCAGCGCGCACACAGCTTCAATTCTTCTTAGTTTCACTTCAACTCCAAATACAGCTAAGCAACCCATCCTCCAAGCTATGATTATTGTTGTTGCACGACTTGTGGTGGCATTTGACTGGCACTGGGGCCAGTTACACCTACTCCTTTTGCCTTCTCTCCTTGCCTCTTCCACCGCTACCAAGTGATTTGTGATTGGATTGCAAGTTTGTAGGCTGTGGGTTTCGGTTTGCTTTGCTTTACTTACATAGCAATGGGATTTTGGTCACTTTTCGAATATCGTTTTCATGTCATTGCGCTCTCTCATGGTGTGCTTAGCAACAATTTCAATTGGGGCCCCTGTCTTGATCGGTTTTCATAGCTCAATTGGCTGACCCCTCTACCTCGCCCCTCCAACACACTGTCTCACTCCCTCCCGCTCTCACTCTCTCTCTCTCTCTTTGATCTCGAGTTTTGTATAACAACATTTATTTGTGTGTATGAATGAATCAAGCTCGAAGCATCGAATTAAGGTTTATTATTTTTTGTTCGGCTCGTTGTTTTCTTTTTCTTTTCTTTTTTTTTTTTTTTGCTGATTTAGACAATAATTTTTGCACCCGTCAACCTCCTCGCCTTTCACAAGCCGACACAGCAGCAGCAAGCGCGACTTCGACGTCGTCTGATTGTTTAAGAATTGTGGCGTCGTTGCAGTTTAAATTTCTGTTGGATCTGCACAAAAGTTTCAGGCCATATAAATTCTACGGAAACTGCTGTTTACTCAATCTCCAGTTGTTTATTTGTCAACTTAATATGCATAGAGAAAATAAATGTATATACGTAGATATGTATGAACACGAAATAGAAGGAAAACAAAAGAAATAACTTTGTGTGTGTCACATTTGTGGCAACAAAATTCAAAGAATTTTTAGCAATTTGTTCCGGTAGCACTACAGCTAAGGGTGATTAACAAGAGGTCGGAAATCTGACTCGCCCCAGCACTAGAACTAAAGTGTTGTTGAACTCTCACGCTCTTTCTTTCTCTCGCTCTCTCAAGTCTTTGATACTCGAATTTCCTTCACTTGAAATAAAACAAACACACTCGCTGTGCTCTTTAACAAAGTCGACCCACAATTAATTTGAAAACATTTGTCGTTGTCTTGAGAAAGTTCTATTGTAAAGTGCTTCAAAGCTGAATCTACACAAAATACTATACATTAGTGTTAATTTAGTGCGTGTAATTAAGCCACCTGAGCCTGGGAAAGAGATCACAATTGCTTGCTGTCTTTGTTGCTGACAGCTGCTTTGAAGAAAAAGGAATGAAAGAGAGACAGAGATAAAGAGAGAGAGAGAGAGAGAGAGAGCGCATTCGTTCTGTATGGTTGAGTTTGTATGCGTGTCTATGTACATATCTGTGTGATGAGTTTGACTAATTACTCTGTTCAAAAGACAACAGGTGGTATTGGCTATAAACCCAAATTTCATTTATTATTATTATTTAAGCAACTTACTTTTGCTGTTAGATCATTATGGTTTTATACATGGGTGAAAAAAAAACGTAAGTTATTTATTTCCATACATATACTATCGCTGATTGAATTACCGTTTTTAATGAGTGTGGATCTAGTCACAATTACTTAAACAACAATGTGAAACACTGGACCCTCACCCACTAAAAACAGCAGTACGGTAGTTCTTGGTACGTAATCCCCCAATATGTTATTTGGGGCGTTCACTACATACAAAAACACTTTTACATACATATGCACACATACTCACAGCTTTGGCATTTTTGTTAGTCTTATGCCAGTTTTCAATTCCAATTATTTAGCGATAGTGCAAAAAGTAAGAACAAAACAAACCTCGATACGCTACTCCGGCTGTTTTGTTTCACAATTTCATTGTTGTTGTTGTTGAGCAGCGCATATTGATAAGCGCAAACAGTCTCTACTTTTATTCTTTTAAGTGCTCGCTCGCGTCGTTGATGATAAGCAGCAAATAAACTAAATACACAAATGATCGTTGACGTTCAAAATTTAAAAAGAGAAAAAACAAATGAAAATAAACAGAGTGGCAACGCTATAGCTACAGAAAAAGAACCGCTTGTTTGTAAGCGAACAAATATGGGGAGAGCGCATACATATACACTCAACTATCCGTGTGCGTTTGTCTCTGTGTGTGTACTGCCAATACATGCAAAATGTAAAGCTTACAAACATACACGCGTCCATACAGACTGTAAGTACTCTTATATGTATACTCAATGTCTGTTTGCATGTGTTGGTGAACGATGGCTGCGCTGATCGCTGATGGCGGCAGTTGCTTCTCTGCGTTGCTTTTATTTTTCAAGTATGCTTGGTCGTTGTTCTTTTAGTATTCTGGTCTCTTCGCATTGAAGAAGCATGGCGAATACAGACATACACACACACACACACGATCACACGCACACATTGAAGCACACGCACGAGGATGTGAGAGACTTGTCAATTTCATGCTCGCAAATTGAGTTTTACTAAATTGTTATTGAAATTAAATCATTTCTAATTAGACTGATCCAACTGTAACCGCTGCTGCGTGTACATCCGTTGCCCGGTACGATGGTCATTATATCGGTAAACTGATGCCTACGCTTGTGTATGTATTTACTCATGTGTGCCTGCGTTGCGTGTGTGTGTGTGTGTGTGTGTGTATAATCAGCGGCAATTTGAAATAAAAGCGCAAACTGGCAACGCTACACACACATACACCCATGCAAGCACTACTTTTTATATTTTTATTCAGTTTAATTTAATATCGTTCATTACATTTATTTCGTTTTGCATTCAGCAGACTGACGAAATGAAAAATGGCGACCAATTAATGCAACTGCTATAATATTTTGCGGTTAGTTTTTGGTTCTTTTTAGGTAGAGTACAGTTAATTATTTTTCTCCCACACAAAAACGCACACATAGACATGGTTCTACGTATGAGTGTGTTCAAGATCTCACGTTTTACACGGAATTCACACGCGCAGCGACCGAGCACACATAAAAACACGCGTTCAAGCGAAGTTTATTGATTTTTCTTATTCGTTTTATATTTATTTGTTTATATGTATTTATTGTTACCAGAGGGGAAAAATATTAAATGTAAAAACTGCAAACACTCGGTTGCGCAGTCGCAGTATCTAAAACGCATCGCAGCGCTATTAAGCGACCACTCACAAACATCACTCTTATAAGACTAACTCAAAGTTGAGCCATTGAAATAGTTACACCGCTGCTGAGACTCTGAAACGCGATCGAGCGTGCTGCCAAAAAACACCCTGACGTACGGGCAACCGATGCAACTCAAACAAGTTGCCTAGCATTTAACTTGGGCCCAGTTTAACTACCAGCAAAACAATTTCCTAACGATTTTAGGCATAATTTCAATAAGGATCTTAAATGATTTTATTATTTTAAATTATATTAATGTTTGTTTTTCTGCAAATAAATTAGTTTATTAAAATATAAATGGTAAAATATTCTACATAGCACACTTTTCAGAATTTGACGATCAGCTACAATTTTCGTGTATCTTCGATTGATTTGTCTAGGGACTTTTCATGTTACTCGAAGTGAGGCATCACTACCAGTGATGCATCACGGGGTTAGAACTTAACATGATTTTCCTGGTGCTCTATGTTAGCGACTTAGCTACTAGTGTATAACCGGGGTGTGGTGTCTTGGTATCATGCGTACGTTAGGGTTCATGCTCTCGCATACATACACATTTCAGAGAGTTTGTAAGCGTCGCTCTCGCGAGCGCGCGCTTGTCTTCGATGTGTGTGTGTAATCGTGTACAAATGATACAAAGAAGAATTATATCAAAGACGAAGGAAAATAATGATGACGCAGTGAAAAAATTATATTAAAATAATTACAACAGCGCGTTCAACTTGGAAAAGTTGTTGTTGCTGCTGCTGCTGCTTCCCGATGCCGTTTGTTTGTCGACGCGCGCACCTTTTAACTACCTCTGTTGTTGTTGTTGTTCTTGTTCTGGTTATTGTTGTTGTAGCTTTTCAGCTATACACTTTTTTGTGGGGTGGCTTCTTTAAGATTCGTAGAGAAATGCTTGTGAAAGGTTTGTACGCACGCACACACATACAAACATATTTATATCTTTATGCGATTTTATTTGTATGTGTGTTGGCTTTTGTCATTTCTTTGGCAAAAGCTAGAGCAGCGCGCCGCTTCGGTAAGGGTACGTGACGTCAACGCAGCTGTTGCCCGACAGTCAGTCAGTAGGTTCGTTGTCTTTTTGCGTTTCCTCCACTACCCAGATCTCTGAATCCATTATAGTGCTGGAAAAAAAAAAAAAATGCTCGGCGTGCATCATTTTCATCAAGCTGACACAGTTTCGGCACAATTCCGGGCTGTCAATGAATTTTTGCTGAAGAAGTGATCATTTAAATATGTATGTACATGTACGTAATGTACGTAAGCATTTAATTTATTTTACCATTTCCGTTCATTGATATGCGCTATCGCCCACAAGAGAAATTCTTTCTCTTTTGCGAAATCAGTTTACTGCTCTAAATCCAAACTACAGTTCTAGTTTTAATAGGGATTCTTGAATTTTAATTTGCACCACACTAAAACTTAAACTTGGATATGTAACGCTTCCCACAGTTTAATCAGTTAGAGGTTTTAAGCTCGCAGCCAAGCCCAGTTCACTTGAGATAAAAAATCGGCACACACTCACAACTTGTCATTGCGAAAATGTTTTGAGGTGTGTGCTTAGAGTGGGCTAATGTTGTCGCAGGTTCATATCGGGGCAACGGGCCAGCAACTGAAGCAAAAATCGTCGCCTGACCCATGCCAATGCAATCTCAGAGCTGCTGCTGCTGCAATCGCAATTGCAACTTATTTTATTTTTCTTATTTTGTGTAGCTTGTAAATGTCATTACGGTCGTTGCCCAACTGGCAACTGGCAACTTGGAACGGGCAACCAACTGCCAACGCGTTCGCGTCCACTCACATTAAATTACGTACACTCCTTTTGTTTGCCATACTCATATATATTTAAATTGCAGTCGAAGAAAAGTCAAGTAAAATAAAAAGGAAAACAAATAAATAAATTTAGAGGCAAAGAAAGATGCAATGGCTTAAAGCCTAAACAAATGGCAAAGTTCAAACGAGGTTAACAGCATTTCAAAGGAGCTCTCCTGCCCGAATCCCTGGCCAACAAAATAGATAGCGACTGTAGCCAACAAACAAGCAACACCACCAGCACCACCACCACCACCACCACCACAAAAAATGCAACAAAAAGAGTCAAAAAGCAGCTTAAGCGACAGGCAGAGGAAACATGACCATAGTAAGATAGTTACAACTTCAGTTGAAGCTACAGCTCCAGCTTTCAATAAAAAGACATGCGCACAAATCTGTGAACGTCTGCCGATGATGCTGGGGCAGCATATATAAAAAAACCTTTCTAACGATCGTTTACCTCTCGCAAAATGTAACAAAGGAGTCGTCGCCATCGTTTTCGTGGTTGTTGTTGTTAGTGGCGGCTAAAAGTTGCCTAGCCTGGCCTGGCTAGTTGGCTATATGCGGGCCAAGCCTAGGCCAACCAAGCGCCCACTTCCTACTTGTTACCGTTGCTGCAGGCTGCTGCGGTTGCTGTTGCTGCCCACAAACACAAACCTAGAAGTCAAGCACACAAATACTCACATACACACACACACACACATGCTCGTGTTTGGAGGCAAGCTAAGATTTTGATTTGGCTGCGGCACAGACGTAGCTGGAGGATAGCAGCTGTCCATAATGTGCTGGGCAATTTCCCCTTTGCATACGCCACTGCCAAAGAACCAAAAGACAACTTGAACAGACCACGACCAAAAGACAGCGACTACAACAAAAACCCAACCGAAAACGTAGTGAAGTTCAGGCAAACGGAGGAAAAATATAAAGAAAAGAGTAATAACCAGTTTTGTCTCCCAAAAAAGCCAAACAAATGAAGTCAAAGTGAAGAAAAAAAAAAAAGAACGTAGCTCATGTTTACGAGTAGAAGCGAACCAAACTTCAGGCCAAAAAGCAACGAGTGAGCGATCGAGCGTACCTCGCTACCACAGATGGGGCCTAATGGTTGAGAGTAGCGGCAAAGGGTAGGGTAGCTTTTGGGGCTAAGAGGAGCATGGGGGAATGTTGCAGAACGTTGTTGGTACGAACGCTCTTCAGTTTCAGCTTCAGTTTCAGCTTTAACTTTAACGGCCATCATCAGATAGAGTCAGGCCAAGAGACGAAGCAGCCAGTACAGTTGAATTGAAGTTGTGGCAAACGGGTATTGAGGGAGTTGACTGTAGGTCTTGCCGCGACTCGACTCGACTCGACTCGACTCGACTCGACTCGGTCTTTACCGTGGCTCTTGCTGCTTGTTGCTTGGTCTTTTGGTTTTGTCTCTGCAGCAGCAGCAGCAGCAGCTTCGACAGCGTTGTAGGAGTTTTGGCTACACAGAAGTTTAGTTACATGCTCATTACATAGATACACACATATACCAACAGATACATATGTATATATGCTCAGTACGCTTTGTACACTGTATGTGGCAAGCTATAGATACATACAATTTATGTATTGCAGATACATAGATAGGAGAGCCTGACTGTAGCTGGTCTCTAGTTCTAGCAACTGCATCGGATGCTGTTGCTGCTGCTGCTGCTGCTGTTGTTGCCTTTCTAAACTTCTAGCTGCGCTGATGTTTATCGCAGCACAAAAAAAATGTATATAAAAAGCAGAAAAAGAATATCGCTTAACTCCCACAAAATGCAAAAACAAAAAAGTGTATAAAAAAAAAAACAAGCTGCGCGCGAACCATTTCTTTGGCCTAGCAGCGGCTTTTGGCTTTAGCTGTGGATCTGGCGATTTACCCTCTTGGAAATCCAAACCAGTGTATCTTTCTTTTCACATGCATAAATTTTGAACGAAAGCTGCTCTCGAGTCGTAGAGCAGAGCTGAAGCATCATTAGTTTTGGAAATTTTTTTTTTTTTTTTTATGTATATCGTACGCTTTGGCGATTGTTCAGGATTTGATTGTGGTAACGTGGTCTGGATCGTGTGGCACATGGTTTTGCTAGCTCTTTTGCCTAGTTGATTTCCTGCTCGTGTAATTGTGAAAACAATTTAGACGAATTTTCCAGTTGAATTGCGCTTTTAATTTAAATTGCAATAAACTTGGCTTGCACACTCTTTAGATGCTGCTGTCATCGTCGTCGTCGTCATTGCCAGGCACAAATCAATTGTCAGTCGTTTGATTTTATTTTATTTCTATGCGCGGTTGAAAGTTCCTAGATCATGGACTAAATGGCAACGACATGAGCTAAGTTGAGTTGAGCTTAGACAAGTTGACTGGCAAATTTATTCTGGCCCACAAAGCCTGAGAATGTCAAATTGGCTGACGTTAGAGCAGCTAATTAAAGAACAGGCAATTGATCGTGCAAATGTCGGACAGTCAAAGTTGACTGAGATGAGGGGTTAAGCACTAAAGATGGATTCGTAATAAGAGCCAAAGGAAATACTAAAGTGAATGTACAAGAATTGGAGTTGTATATGCCTTGGTGGATTGTTACTAATAATTGGCCTTTAGCCTTAATTAAATATTGTATAAACATCACTTGTAACTACAATGATGTTGCCCCAAAGCCTCTTGTTGTCTATTTGTAGAATGTATCAACTTTAATGGCTGTTTGATGGGCAAACATTTAAGCAACATTTAGTTTTTTTTTTTTTTGGCTGTTGGCTGTTGACTGCACACGCTCTTGACCAGAGCTAGAGCCTTTCACCGTGTTGCGTATCCATCATAAGCGCCAACTTCAGTTGCACTCGAACCTTGACGAGTGAAGTGAGTAGCATTAAGTCTAAGAACAACAACGACAGAAGCAGCCGACGACGCAGCAGCAACAAATCGTCTCGTCAGCTGCTAAATTTCACTGTTTATTTCTTCTTACTCGAGCTGGAAATTAAAAGACTATAAACAATCGTGAGAATGGCACTTGAACATGTTCAAAACTATAATGGCCTTAAACGAAATGTACAAGCGACGATGGGGCAATGGCAATAGCAACAGCAAGGCAAATCAACGAGCCGCAGTCAGAGACTGCAAAGAGAGCGACGGACAGGCGGCTAAATGAACAGACAGTCAATCAACTTTAAGAAAAAAGCATCAACGACAACGTCAGCAGCAGCAGCAGCAGCAGTATCAGCAGCCGCCGCAGCAGCCGCTTCAAAGAGAAATGCGCGCGCTCAGATCGCTCGATTTAGCTACAACTACAAGGCATGCAATGAGGCTCGAACTGAAGCTGGAGCTGAAGCTAAAGATGATTTAAGCAGCGCGCAAGCGCGCGCGCTCGTCGAGAAAACTATTACAAAATGATCAAAGCAACTAAAATGAAATCAAATCAGTGTGCGAAGTGGACCTGAACCTGAAACAGGCAAAACCTAAATGCTATGTTGTTGTCTACAGACATGGCGATCGTATCGGATTGGATCGGTTCGAGACTCGATTACAATAATTACAATCAGCTACGCGCGATTCACCAAATCGCTGCAGCAATGTTAAAGATAAAAGCAAAGCAGATACATTTGCAGATATACGATACATAGATACAGTCGGCTATATAGTACCATACATATGTATGTATGTATGTATATAATTTTTATAAGAAATTGAAGCCAAGAAGCGGAATTAAAATAAAACTCATCAACAGCAGATACAAACATATTTATGTATAACGCTTATGATAGTGTGCCTGAATGTATCTACTAGACATATTCATCCATGACATGACTCAATTGCGCTCTGTTAGTGTAAGAGTGTGCATATGTATGTGTGTGAAAGATATTGTAAAAGCAATGAGCGAGCAAGCAAAACGTATGAAAAATCCATCTTCAGCTTCATCAAAGCATCAAAGCAATTTTCAGTTAACAGCAACTGAGACTGAACGCTGCACATTCACACACACACAAACACACACACATAGACGGCAAGCTTGGCATATGTATGTTTGTGTTGGCATCAGTTAGGCAGGCTCAGGCATCATTGGCAAAGCGAATCGAGCAAATCGAAGAATTGAATAGACAGTTACAACGTCGTAATGAAGCTAAAGCCTTTACACTATCGACAGCAAACCGCATGACATACACACAAACAAAGAATTATATAGTCTTAGATATACATATGTATGTATATGTGCATACTTGCACGCTTTGGTTGCTGTTTTTGCAAGCAAGAGAATTAAATTGATAAAGGCAAAGAGAGTGCTTAAGTTAAGCCTTGCTCTTTACAGAGTGAAAGGTGTGCATCAAACAGTAGCATACATATGTATGTATATATGCACATATGTGTATGTAAGCTGTCTGCAAACAGATGTAACCATTACATCAAATTTGATCTCTTTATAGATAATAATTCGCATCGACATACATAAACGCGCACTGCAGCTTGTGCATCTTGATTAAGCTGAAGACATTGCATTAGTTATTATATATATATATAAATATGTATGTATTGCATGTGTGTGTGTGTTTATCAAGTAAAATTTATTGATATTCATTGTTTGTTTGTTGTCGATCGTCGTGGTTGACTTTGTCGTTACGTTGCGACCAACTGAAATCACAATTGTTGAATGCTTAAGCACAAAAAACTTGCTGATGCTGTGTGCCTTCACTTTTAGTTACACACACGCACACAGACAACCCCTATGTATTTATATACATATGTACATGAAGTTGGCTTTTGGTCTATAATTCTTGTTTCTGGCCTCTCGTGCTGCTCAAGATAAGGAGTAGGAGCGACTCTAGCTGCCGGTCACAAGCTACAGCAACGATCCCATACCTAGGCCGAAGACTGCTGCCCCAGCATCTTCAAACAGGAAACTGTATGGCGCTGTGGCTCCCAAAGGAAGCACAGCAGCACCAGTAATATTTACATTTATTGCAAAATTATGCATATTTTTTTACTCTCTGCGTATGTACTGAGGCTATTTTTAAAGTAAATGTCTGTATGTATTTTAGTTGTGGTATTTTTTATTGGGAATATGACTTTTGATTCATATGAAATCAATGTACTTCTTATAAGAATTGCCGTTGTCGCCATTTATTTATTTATTAGAAGTTTTTCTCAAAAACTACATACATTTTGGGCTTAATACAATAAAACAAAAGACTTATCAGTGTCCATTTTGATAAATACATACATATCTTTATGTTTTTACAGTTTCAGCTTTATAATAATTTTAAATACGTAATGTAAAAACTTTATTAATTCAAAACTTTCTTATTTGTGACAAAAAATTTAACTAGAAATAATAATTTTTAATGTGTTTTATTTATTGTTCATCAATAAACTTATCTCATTAAATTAAAATATCTGAGCATCCAATACATGCAACATTTGAATTGCTGGACATATACAAGAATTATTTCTATTTTTTTTTTTTTGCCATTTTCAAAGGTTACATATATACAATATAAGTATACTGAAACTTAATGTTGGCTTTGGTAATTAGAATTTACCTTGATCGTATCGTAAACTCATTTCTTTGCGTCTTAAATCATTATGCATGGCGGTTGGGAGTGAAAAGCTTGTGGAGGTTTTCATGGAAAGTTGCTGCGGTTGTTGCTTTCTTGATGTTATTTTGTTGTTGTTTTTTTTTTTTTTTTTTTTCGAAAATTTAACGCTAGTCCAAAGAATTATTAATTGCGCAGCGGCAACAAAAGAAGTAACAACAGCAAAGCCAACTTTAACTGGGAATTATGCATCGTTGCGCAGAAGCAGAACGCAGCGCACACACACACACATATTTACAGCTATGTACACACATGCATGGTGTTTGTGTAAGCGCGTGTAAAAATATGGTAAACATGATAATACGTAATAAAAAATAGTGTAACAAAAAAGGGAAATATAAAATCAGGTACAAATTTTCACCAAAAACAGTTTGCGACGCTTGGCCGCAGTTCGTTGATGTTGTTGTTGTTATTGTTGTTGCTGTTGCTGTTAGATTTTGAAGCTTTGTTGTGGCCACACAGTGTGAAGAAGCCTAGGAAATATTGTAATGCAAGCGTTGTTTGTTGGCCTGTTACAGATTTACAGATTACTGCGTCAGATAACAAATGAAAGTGCCTGCATTCTGTTGTGCACGGCTTAAAGTTGGATGGAGAGCATAAATGAAGTCGCTTTAATATTTGAGAGAATTATATAGAAAGTCAGTACTTTTGACACATGTGGTATAAGATTATAGATAAAAACATTTCATAGCATAATAGGCCCAGTGCTCAAAATGCTACTAAAAAGGCAGCTTTTCATGTTGCCGTTTTACAACACTACTCAATGCTCAAAGGAAACGCAGCTGTCAGCATCATCGAAATTCCGTAAATATAGAAATAAATTATAACATGGCTAAAATGTTGTTGAATTTCGGCAGCAAGCTGCTCAAGTCCACCAAAAACTGGACTTCTCATAAGAGCAGCACATGGACGAATGCCCAGAACAGGCTAAGTGCGCGCCAAAAGTTGCTAGGTGTTGGCATTGGCGTTCTGACGGGCGGCGCTGGAGTTTTGCTGTACGCTTTAGAAGCTAGTGTAGAGGCTTCTAGTGATATGGTACATGCTCCGAGGCAGGCGTGGGGTCACCTTGGATTGCTGTCGGCTTTAGACAAGAAAGGCGTTCGTCGAGGCTTTCAGGTGTACAAGGAGGTGTGCGCATCGTGTCACTCGCTGCAGTATATGGCATATCGAAATCTGGTGGGCGTCTGCATGACTGAGGCGGAAGCCAAGGCTGAGGCGGAGATGATAACGGTGAGAGACGGTCCCGACGAGGAGGGTAACTACTACGATCGTCCGGGCAAGTTGTCTGATCATTTTCCTATGCCATATCCAAATGAGGAAGCAGCTCGTTCGGCCAATAATGGCTCTTATCCGCCTGATCTAAGTTACATTATTGCTGCTCGCAAGGGTGGCGAGGACTACATATTTTCTCTATTGACTGGCTACTGCGATCCTCCGGCTGGTTTCCAACTGCGCGAAGGACTATACTTTAATCCATATTTTTCGGGCGGCGCTATAGCAATGGGTCAGCTAGTAAGCAATGAGTCTGTCACTTACGATGATCCAGATGTTCCAGCCTCAGCCAGTCAAATAGCCAAGGATGTGTGTACGTTTCTGAAATGGACATCGGAGCCAGATGGTGATGACCGCAAGTTGCTGCTAATTAAATCTGTAATCATATCATTTTTTTTGATTGGCATTACTTACTACATTAAGCGCTTGAAGTGGTCTTGTCTGAAGACGCGAAAAATATACTTTATGGATGATGTTATTGCAAGTAACAAGGCTAAGGAAAAATCAAATGACAACGAATGTCCTAAGGAATAAATATCGTAGCAAATGGCTATTGTAATAAATAAATATATTTACCTGAATTCATTTAAATAGTTTTGAATTTTCGCGCTTAAGTTAGCGTCATCTAGCGGTTGGAAGCAGGACTAGGTTTCAGTGCTGAGCATGCTTTAAATCTAAACACACTGCGGGCTCTATAAGAACCTGCCAGTGCTGCTTCTAGCGGTTTTTTGTTGTTTTTTTTTTTTTTTTTTGACACAAATCAATTCAGAATGGCTGAAGTTTCAATTTAAGCAATGAACCTTTTAATATTTAAATACTAAAATATTTCAAAATGACATTTATAAATATAAAATTGAGCAAATTTAAGGGATTTGCAAGAAATCTATATATTAAAAACTAGCTATTAAAAAATCTGAATTGGCAGCACTTGCGATTGCTTTTCTTACCAATTTCAATACAAGACTTGTTTATCAATTGAAGCAATAAAGTTTAATGGCAACACACCCTTCGAAGCAATTTATGAAATGTCTGCAATATGCAGCTCACAAGCACAGTGAGCAGCGACGAAAGGATCCGAAGTGTACTCCATATGTAAATCACGTTATTAACGTGAGTACCATTTTGGCCGTAGAAGCCGGCGTACAAGATGAAGCGGTGCTAATGGCGGCTCTACTTCATGATGTGGTCGAGGATACGGATGCAACGTTTGCGGACGTAGAGGCTCTCTTCGGCAGTGATGTGTGCAATTTGGTGTGCCAGGTGACCGACGACAAGTCGCTAGAGAAGCAGGAGCGCAAGCGTTTGCAGATTGTGAATGCAGCCAAGTCGAGCAGCAGAGCCAAGCTCATCAAGTTGGCCGATAAGCTAGACAATCTGAGAGACTTGCAGATTAATACGCCATCCGGTTGGACAGAGGTAAGTCACTCCGTATTAAGTGGAACTGATTTACTGTACAATTGCAATGCAGGAACGACGTGAGCAGTACTTCGTGTGGGCCAAGAAGGTAGTGGACAACCTACGCGGTACCAATTCTGCACTGGAGCAACAGCTGGATGATATATTTAGGCAACGATGTCTGATGTAAATAATAATGCAACTGATGATTGTGCACCAAGAGGCAAACTGTTTAGTTTTTATTATTTTCATAGAAAGCCTGCATGAGCTTGGCCAGCTGCTGTGTCTCTGCGAGCGTGATGGCATTATAGAGAGAGGCCCGTATGCCGCCCACCGAACGATGGCCCTTCAGCTGAATCATGCCCTGTGACTCGGCCTTTGTCAGGAATTCCTTTTCCAGCGCCTCGTTACCAGTGGCGCTGCCAATACGGAAAGGTAAGTTCATGTGTGAGCGGGCACGTGACGCCACTGGACAGATGTAGAAGCCATTGGACTTGTCGATAATGTCATAGATAAGCTTTGACTTGGCCTTAGCGCGCTCGCACATGCCTGCTACGCCACCATTGCGTTTGATCCACTGGAAGACCTGTCCCATTACATATATACTGTCAAGAACGAACGAGGATTAAGCATAAATAAGGCAAATGTCGAATGTTCTTACCCGAAAGTGGGCGGTGTGTTGTAGAGTGAATCGTTCTTATCCATCAGTTCAAAGTTTAGCACAGATGGTGTTATCTTCAGATGCTTGCCAATGAGATCCTCGCGCACTATAACAACTGTTACGCCAGATGGCCCAATGTTCTTTTGTGCGCCGGCAAAGATAACGCCAAACTTGTTGACATCAATGGGTCTGGACAGAAAGTTGGATGACATGTCGCATACCAAGGGCACATCTGTCGGCAGCTGAGGTACAAAGTCAAACTCAACGCCATCGACAGTCTCATTGTCGCAATAATAAACGTAGGATGCATTCGGATCTAGTTTCCAGGTCTCTTGCCTGGGAACATCTATGTACCTATCCACTTTTGGCACGACCGTATTAACTTTGCCGTATTGAGCTGCTTCCTTGGCAGCCTTAGCGGACCACGAGCCCGTGATGACGTAATCTGCCGTGCCTGTGCGTCCAATGAGATTAAGAGCCACTGCTGCAAACTGGCCAGTGCCGCCGCCTTGCATAAGCAGCACCTTGTAATTTTTAGGCAACTTCAACAGCTCACGCAGATCGGCAAGCGCTGCATCATGTATTTTTGCATAATTGCTGGAGCGATGTGACATTTCCATGACTGAAATACCGCTGCCATTGCAGTTGAGCAAGTTGGCCTGCACTTCCTTCAAGACCTAATAAAATAATATACATATAAAACTAAAATGTAAAGTATGCTCAATTCCTTCAAGTGCATTTGCTAACCTCTTCGGGTAACTTGGCTGGGCCGGCGGCGAAGTTGATAACCATATTCAAAAAGTCTTCCGCTGCGAGAACCTGAACGACAAGCTGTAAAATTATAACTGAAAGTGTTTGAAAGCGCAGAAGCAATATGAGGAGGAACGTTTGCTGATAAATGAACAACAAGTGTGCATATATTTGAAAACATGAAAACAAAGCGCGTGTAGCAAAAACAGACTGGACAGCGAACTTGCCAAACAGTGGCGTTGTGCCTTTACCTCGATACTTCACGTAAAGCTTGAGAGAGCGGCTTTGCGTACGCCCACGTCACTGGCAAGTCGGCAGCGAAGAGAGTGCCCAGACGTGCACACACAAACACACACACATGCGAACAGCGATTGTGGGCTTGATCAAAACAAGTTGATAAACCGCATCGACGTCGCGATACGTCTACGTCTACGTCGACTGCGACCGCAACTGCAACTCACGAAAACAACACGCGATACGACCCCCAAGCTCTCCACACTCTGCTCTGCTTATTCGCGCCGGCTACGGTTGCCAGGCACTTTACTGGAAAGACGTAAACAAGTGCAACTGCAAGTATGTAAATCAAATAAATAAGAGCCTAAAGCATAAATGTGACTAAAGTGAAGCTTCAATTGTAACGACAGTAATATCTACATTGTAAGTATAAAGTTCAGCTGAATATTGTAAACGAAAACAAATGCAAACAGCAAGTGAATTATTTATTTAGTATTTGCGACTGTTCGCTTTAAGAGCATTTGTAATTGCTTGCGTTAATTTCATCAGCAGTTAATTTAATTTTGCTAGCCGACTTTATTTGTTTACAAGCAAGTCGACATATTGATTTAATAACAAGACATTAAGAATTTCATTTGCCAGTAATCCGACGCACTGCACTAATTACTTTATCATCCGTTGCTTTAGCTAGTCGAACTTACGTTTGCCAATTTACTTTGGCAAAACAAAATTCCAATAAGATGCAGTCAACGTGCCTGGAAATTTAAAATGTGTGACTGCTCGTGCGTGTGTGTGTGTGTGTGTGTGTGTGTGTGAGTGAGCTGCTGGGTTATTCATACGCGCAGGGGGAAACGGGGGGATTGGCTTCAAAACAACAATAGCTGTTACTTAATTATTTGAAGTTTAATTGATTTGCTTAAGCTTTAAATGAAATTATTTAATTAATTGTGGCTCTGTTGCCACGATTCCCACAATATCGGCCCAGAAGTTGCCATAATCGTGTAGCACAGTGCCGCTGCAAAGAGAAGAGTGAAAGAAATACGTAAGCGCAGCATGATTTTGCAAAATTGAATGCATTCAATTGCTTGGTAAACAGATGCCTTAAATAGACATTAATTGATGAGTTGACACAAAATATTTACTTCAGTTACTCTTACACTAGACAACAAGCGATTTGTTGCTGTTGGCTGCTGCACAGCTCGCACGCCCGCCCTTCATAAACTAGCAGTAGCGGTAATTTATCAAAAAGTTGTGCTTTCGCCAGTTCCTTGCTGACAAACACACACATAATTTATTAAACATCTCGCACATTATGCGAACGTGCGAATGATAAATGGCTGTCACTGTCATAGCTCACTCAAAGATTCACGCCTATGTAGCGCAGTGCTCGGGGTTATGGTTGCTGCATTGGCAACTTTCCTATTGAATGCGCAGTCAGTCGTCAGTTTTAGTTTTGGCTTTGGCTTTAACTTTGCTTTTTTTGTCTCGAAGTAAATCAATTACATAAGACCTACATTGTTGTTGTTTGATGATTATCTGGCATTTTGCTGACAATTATGCGCACAAATGTGCCCAAGCAAATCTTGGGCTGAACCAACGTGGCGTATGATTAATGATTTGCCTTGGTCACAAGGCAACGGTACGGCGTTGCTGCTGGCAATGATTAGGCAGAAAAACTTTTTGTCGCTTTTCATCTTCAATACTTGACTTACGTGAAGTAGACATTGCCACGTTTGTTCTGTGGCGCCTTCCATATCAGCTTGGCGCCCAACTTATCACGATTATCCGAGTGCGTTATGGCCGAACACTCCGGTATTGTCTTGGTGTTCTCGCTTTGGATCCACTCGCCAATCCACTCATTGGAATTGGCATCGCGCGCCTGCAAAAAGAAGCCACGGAATGTGGTCGAGCCCTGCTGGCGCGGATACACTAGCACGGAGATTTCCTGGCCCGGATGATAGGTCTGTGCGCTGGCCACCACCTCAAAGGGATTGGTGTGCGCCGGCTGGGAGCGCGCTTTGCCATGGTTGGGCTGATTTGCACGCTGCTTCACGCAAGTATCCGCCGGTGCGCCATCCGGAAAGCCTGAAGTGCCTGCCAGTAGCAGCAGCAGTGTGAGGTAGGTCCATCGACTGTTCATTGGTCAAGCGTTTGCTGTTTGTGCCGGGCGCGCGCGTTTGGCGTTAATCAAATGTTAAAACTCTTACGCTGGCCGTCGGCGTCGCTGCTTTTAAAGCCTCGGCTTGGCGAGGCGTCCAAAAAGCTCAAGCCAGCATTGGCATGGGCGTTTGTGTTGTGTTTGTTTTTTCTTTTTGGCCAGGCCAACCAGTTTTTAATGATCAAAAAGCCAAATAGTTGTGTATATTTTGCGCAGTTCCTTTCCTGCAGTGCTCCAAACTGGGTCAAACATTAGCGCTTTGATGCCGGCCGCCGTCGCTGCCGCCGCCGCAAACCCTGCACCACCCCACCACTCCCCTCCCCACCTCACTCCACACAGTCTCTGCAACATTGTTGACTCCCCAGCTTCGGCTGCAGCTCCAGCTCCAGGCCAACATGCTGTTTGTTTTGCGAGGCGCTAAGTGCTCCATTACGAAATTCTATGCTTCTAATCGCAGCCCACAGTTGCTGATGTTGTTGGCCTTGTTTGTTTGTTTGTTTTGAGCGCTTTTGCGTATATTTTTCAGCGCGTTTAATGTGTTAATTGACAGGCGCTGCCTGTTTGGCTGTTGATTTCGTTGAGCTTTTGATTTCAATTACGCTCTATTGGCGACTATTTGCGAACTAATTTTCTTTCGGGGCGTAACGTCGATGACTTATGCTAAACAAATTGCGGAAAAATTCAGACATAACATTGGCATAGCATTGAAATATTTATATTGCATAATAAAATAATATTGAAAAAATTGTATAAGTTAAAAATTTATACATTTTAAATTAGATAACAGGTAGAAGCTGATTAGGCTAGCTAAAAAATATTAAAATGTTTTTTCATATTTTATTTTGCAACTTATTTAACTAGATTTTAATTAAAAGTTGCTGTCGTTTGAGCTGTAATTTCATTAGTGTGAGTTTACTTTGGCAATCAGTTTTAGTTTTGCATAAAATCTAGCAAACTATTTGTTCAAGTGTCAGCAGTAATAAGTAATTAACTTTGTTGAGTTAAATGTAAATGTTGCTTAAATATTTAATGCAAATTGTTAAACTTGTGTGTTTATGCCTGCAACAAAAGTCTGCGAAAGTTCAGAACCAGAGTACGGCCTAATCAAATACAAATCGTGCAGACACCCAGCACACACCCATGTATTATGGATGCGGCAATGTGAACTTTTAACTCGCTGCCTCCAGGTCCAGCTCAGAGCTGAGCATACCAAATGGCATTTGTGCCACATCACGCCCAAAGTTGATCAAACACAGAGACAAAACCCAGCCAGGCAGCTACAGCAGCTACAGCAGCTGTTGGCTGTTGGCTGTTGGCGACCTCCCTGCCCGACAATGCATGTAAAATTGACTAGGAAACATCAGAAAAAAACGTACTTGCCTTAACTGCTGGTCAATGTAAATAGTAGTACACTTGCAGTGGGCTAGAGCTTGTGGGGCCAGGCGGTGCTAGAGCGACTTGAGTAATAATGGCGCGGAAAGTGTGTCACATGCTCAGTGCTAAGGGCGCATGTCCTGTGAGCGTTGCTGCTTGTGTTGGTGAAAGTTACACCAATGCCAAAGGCTTGCGTTGAACTTGCATGCGCTTCAGTCAGAACGCAATTAGACGTTGTAGCGCGTGGTCGTGCATCGGGTCGAGCAAGAAAGCAATAAATAGCTAAAGCAACTACAACAACAAGAACAAGAACTAGAACTCGAACTAAGTAGCCAACAGCAATACAACAGCAGCAGACAGGCAAACGAGAAAATTGTGAGCAATTTTTATAATATTTTTGTATAGTACGTAAAACGCGCGTGTCGCAATGTCTTTGCATGTGTACGTGGCTATATGTGTGTGTGTGTGTGTGTGTGTGTGTGTGTGTGTGTGTCTGTGTATTCGAGTGAGTGAAGTCAGCAAAGAACAAAAAATAAGACAGCAAACTGCAAAAATCCACTAAAAGTAACTCAAATCAGGCGTGCAAAGTTTTGTTTGTTGACTTCTAAGCCTGGGCAACAACAACACGCACAGTGGTTAAAGTTACATATATTATGTCAGTTTTGAATACGCTCGCTCTGTTCACCTAACATAAATATATTTTTTAAAAGCAATCAGGTCTATATTTAAACAATATCGCTGCTAAAATAAAAGCAAGAGAGACTGAGCGTTAGCGTTCTATACGTATGTATGTAGATATGTACGTAGATGATGTGCAGAAAAAAATCAATGCCTTTGTGCAAAAATATATGCGATATAAGTATACGTGATATGCACATGTTACCATGTAGGCTATAAGGCAAAAATCCATATACTACACGCAGAAATCGAACAGCAGCGGTCTCCCCAAAAAGTCAAATAATAATAAAGCGAATTCTCACGTGACGCATAAAATACACACGCACATGTACAAACAGGCTAGTTTGCTCACCTGGCTACTCACGCACACACACGCATGCACATACACAAGGCTTCGCTTAAAGCAAGTGCAACTTATTAGGGCGATTTTGCTTTGCATACTTTTGAGAGCTAGCTTGAAACTAAACAAAAAATACTACTGCATACTTTCGAGTATTACTTGCCAACCAATAAGAAAATACAAAATTTGCAAAAGAAAATCCAATTACTTTGTAAATTAATTAATTAACTTAAGATTTTTTTAAGTAATTTCGAAAAATACGCTATGTAGATTTAAATTTTGTGCGAAATACTAAGAGCGCCCAATAACTGCCACAGACTGTGTGGCACACTCATTTGTTGCTCCCATTTTTGCATACATTGAACTTAATGAACTGCCGCTACGTGTGTGTGTCTCCGTGGTATCTGTGTGTGTGTGTGTGTGTGAGTGCGAGCTTACTGTATTTTGCTTTTTTAATAATTTAGCGCACTCAGCACTAAATGGCGCATTTAAAGTATAAAACGACAGGCGACCCACAATATGCGACGCTAAAAAAAACACACAACCAAGTTATTTTATTCCAAGTGCCTATAAAGAACTGCTTTCAAAAATTATAAAGTATTCTAAGCAAAGCTTGCTTTAAATTGAGGTCTGCTGCTGTAGAGAATTGGTTTTCTTTTCTGTTTGGCAAGTGCCAAACTCCCTTTTAGGCAAGTACTGTGTGTGTGTGTGTGTGTGTGTGTGTGTGTGCAATAACAGCCCCGAGGCAGAGAGGCACACTAACACAGTTTGAGCCCTATGCTGTGACTGCTAAGGACTACGTCATCCTGGCGGCCTGGAGCTGCCATTGCCATTTTGGTTGCCTTCTGCTACGGCTTCTGTTATTTCATGTTTCTCTTTTTTTCTTCGTTCAAGTTTGCCTCCAGCAACGTCGTCACATTTGCGCATTCACAATCACATCGCGTGGCATAGGCCTGGCCTCCACTAACACACACACAGACACACACAGACACACATTTATAGCAAGTGGAGTTATACGAACTCGCCTCGAGCTCTTTGGATCGATTTGGCATAGACATTGCGGCAGCTGCTGCAGTTTGAGTTGAGTTGAGTTTTGCGGCACGAATCTGCAAGCGCTGCAAGCGCCACATCCACGTCAAATACGTCATCAATAGCAGCGGTAGTAACAAATCGAATTTAGGCTTAACTAGAGACAGCTTTAGAATATTTATATAGCCAGCTTGTCTTCTTAAGTGTGAGTGTATGGATGTGTGTGTGTGTGTGTGTGTCTTGATTGTGCTGTCAAGTGTTGCAGTAAATTTCGACATCATCAATGCATGACCCTTGACCTTAGCAGACACCATGTGCCACACAATACTACGTATGGCAGTCTTAATGTTCGGCATTTATTTTGAGTTTCGATTTCCTGCTGCAAAATCATTTGCCATCAAATCGCATGTCGTCTGCATTTGCTGCCTCTGGCTTTGCCTTCGACCCGGCCAAAAATGCTTGTCGCAGAGTTTTGCGTTTATAATTTATATTACTCGTTCGCTTCCCCATTGTTTTTCTGCAACGCGCTCGTTTGGCCTTGTCTTAGATGTGCCGCATTTATCTCCACGTCTCTGTGTGTGTGTGTGTGTGTGTGTGTGTGTGTGAATATGCCCAGTGGCATTTGGCGCGCTTGCCGCCCCAGGGACGGATTCTAGGCACATTTTATGACTATTAAAATATGCATTTAAATATATACAAGTACGAATAACTGTATATGTATATGTTTAGGCAGTGCCTATGTGCTGGAAAATTGAAATTGTGCGGCTATTTACTGAGAGCTCTTGGCGTTGATTGCCGTTACGCCCCATTGCCTGGCACATGACTATAATAATAATGATTGCAATTTTACGACCTAAGCCCAAGATAAATTGATGTGCCAGATCCACTGTAAATGTAACTAAGTTTTGCTTTTGTTTTGTTTTGTGCTTGGCACTGCAATTCCAAACGACTTTTGAGGGCCACCACGATGAACTTATGCAGCATTAACTAATATAATTAGTTGGCCAACTTGTTTAAGTGGCACCACTGCCTGTTTTTGTGTATAGCAGGTAGGCAGCTTAGTCTAATTGCTGTTATTAATTTGGCCAGCAACCCCACAAGTAGAGTCTATGAATTTGTCTTCTTGCCACATAATATGCTAACATGTGGCACTTAAATGACTGCCACACACATACATACGCAGCGACTTGAAGTTGGTTGCTTGGTCGGCTGGCCTATTTTGCTGATGACACTAAAACCACTTGAACTTTCTGTGCGTATGTGTGTGTGTGTGGGTGTGTGCAAATAAAGCAGCACGTGTAGCATATTAAATGTACTACAAAAGGTGTAAATGCATATGTGTGTGTGTGTGTGTGTGTGTGTGTGGCTTTCTAAGTGTCTAATGCGCAATTAAATTGACAAATCATGGCCGCTTTGACATCCTGTTGTGCGCGCTGCAAACTAAAGCAAACAATAAAATTGCTGAGCAGCTGCAAAAAAGGATTTCAATTTGATAACAAAATCTTGCTGCATTGGCGAAATGCGTGCGCTGGCTATGGCCTAATGCACTCACGTGTGCTTTCAAAACTTGGCCACGCCCACCTATAAAAATATTGCACGCTACACACGCAGCCAGAGGCAAAGCGCAGTCACATCCGCAGCCACATCCGTTGCCATGTTGAGTGCCACATACATATGTGTGTGTGTGTGTGTGTGAGTGAAAATTGAAAGCTAGTCTGAGCGACTTTCTGAATAGCTTTTGTGCTCGCAAGCGCAACAAACGAGTTTAATGGATTGCGCTTCTTTCGGGGAAATTGCGTTTAAATTAAGAAAACACTGCCGGAGTCGCCAAAGTGCCCAAGTTGCGCTTATAATATATTTAAGCTGGCATTTATGCAAATGCAAATCGTCAATAATCATGCACATGTTGACATAAATTAAGCAAACTTTGCAACCGTTGCGCATCGTTGCTTGCTCATAATTGCGTTCAACGCTTGACTGCGGTGCAATGGTGCGTATGCGTAATGCAGTTGCCAGCAAACTGGGCTCAAGCAAATGTCAAGCGCTGCAAGCTAATGGCCATGCATTTATTTATTTTGTGTCAAGCCAAAGGTTAAAGTTGCCAGCTGATTTAGCCAATCACAATGTTGCACCGTAGCGCATCCGTTTGCCTTTGGCTTGGCGCTGACTCGGAAACGGAAATGCACAACAGGCGAAAAGCAATGGCGACAAAACAGGCAACTGAGCAATGGACATGCATCCGCTTCAAGCTTTAGCCGACCAGCTAAATCAACTAAAGAATCTCTTGTTCCAGGCTCAGCCTGTCAACTGTGGACTGTTCGGGACTACGGACTTGCTGCCCTGGCTAATTGACTCTCTATAGGCAGCGCAGTGTAAATGGCGACAGTTTGCTTTAGCAACAGCAAAGGGCGGGCGGGCGGTAGATCGGTCGGTCTGTTGGTTATGTGGACTGCGAGCAGAAACCGTCGCTTGCCACGCCATGTTTCGTGATTTGTGAATTTCCCAAGCAGTTCCATATATTTTGCGTTGTTACCAAAAAGAGCCAACAAAAATAAACCCCACAGTAACGTAGCTGGAACTACGCCTACAACATGTATCGCTCACGCCACATCCGTTCCGTTATTTGTTGTTGTTGTTGTCCTCGGAGCTTAGCTGTATTTGCTTGCAAACGAACGACAAAGCCAACTAGCAATAGTTGATTCTATATATTCGCATTTTTCAACATTTTATTTATGGCCTTTCATGTTGTTGCCAGTTGCCAGTTGCCAGTGAGTAACAAAAGTTACTACAGTTCTATCGCAGACTAATTGCATGGCTCAGATTTCGAAAATTTCCACTTAGTCGTCGCTAAATTAATTCATAATACTCACAGCATAAGCACAACGCACTTAAATTGCGATTGCTTATGCTTGTTGCTGTTGTTGGACTGTTGCATATACACAGCATGTTATGCTTGGAGGGTGGCCTGAAATCCTTTGCCCCTGGCGACGGCATGTAGGCCAATTTACCAACATGCGATATATGTGTGTATGTGTATACATATATAATTAAGTTGTTTTATATATAAAGTTGGAAATTCGAAGCTGGCGCGTAATGTGATTTTACCATGAATATAATACACAAACAAACAGCAAACAAACAAACACAAAAAAACAAAAACGAACGGTAAACTCTGTGAAATGTAAATAGTTACGTCGCCATTGACACAGCTGCTTTGGATTCCATGAATCAGTGCTAATGCTCTGTAGCAATTAAAAGCGCTAAATATACAAGTTTAAAACAAACTGTGACATTTACAGTTCACTCTCATTGCATTGCATTTCATTTACGCCCCATCCATTTAATCTTCGCTAACAGTAAAGCGCAAATTAGCTGCCAGCGCCATTTTGCCAATTCACTTGTCAAAGTGGCCACGTTTTCAATTCAATTTGCACAATCAACAGTTTGCCATTTGCCAGTTACTTTAGCACACAGAAAACCCCCAAAAGTTTGACCATTCATCCATTGATTGTGTTCATTAGATAAGTATTCAGCAGCAGTGACCTTAATGCTATTGGGACTTCCGCTAAATAGTGAGCATGCCGTTAGAAATTTAATATAAATGAACCTGCCCTGATACGCATCTTTTATTTCTATTAAGTGAGCAGAGCTTTGCGACGCAAGCATTTAAATTAACGGCACTGCAGTAATTATAAATATTTGGGATGCTGACCCTTTGAAGTTTTTCGCAAAATGTCTATAAAAGTTATAAATCGAAGCCTATACAGTTAGTAAACATTTCCGCCTGCTGAATGAGCTCAATATTCGGAAAACCTTACCAAAAGTTTACTGATCACACAGTCACATAAGACAAACAAAAAACAATTAACAATTGCAGAAAAGGGAGCAGTAGCTGGAAAAGGACGCTGTAATTTTAGGTTGGTAAATGACTCAAAGGATTTTTATTTTTTCACTTATATTTTTAACAAAGCAGTAAATGAATCTATGTTCTGTTAGCTTAATATTTTATTGGCGGCAGCCCCTAATTAGACACTGACTGTGCTCTCCTCTGTCGCCTTACAATTTTTTATATTGTACAACCAAATTGCCTCAACTGTCTACTACACATTATACAATTTTCATGCCTGCAATACGAGAGTCAACAAAGTCTTTGTTGCAGTTTAAAATTGAACAATTGAACTATTTTAATTCCAAATGAAAATATGCCAAACTATGTGTTGAAACTTATAGAAAGCTTAGGAAAGCGTATTTTCGTGTTGGGCTGCTTCCAGTTTAGCCTAAGGGCTTGATTTTTTATTTCTATTATAAGTTTATTGGCGCATTAAAAGCGCTTGGCCGTCCAACGAGGCGAATGAATTTCTAGTGGGCATTAATTTTTATTGAACGCCTGCTTGTCGGACAAGCCATTTCGATTGCATTCCAAGTGTGCAGTTTGAGGCTGCTGCCAAGCAATTTGTACAACGCATATAAATCATGAGCGCTTTGTTTGCGGGCTGGACGGGATTTCATTCTAGAGCACACAGACGCAGGCCCAGGCACAGGCACAGGCACAGGCAGAGCGTTGTGTATGGTCTAAATTAAGGGCCCTTAAGATATGCGAATGAACTGCGTCTATTTGTCGGCTTGGCACGCTTTTGTGAGCTTTGTGTCTGTGTGTGTGTGTGTGTGTGTGTCTTAGATTCTGCGCTCAGATTACTTACATCAGCAATCAATAAACTTTGACACAAATACATATGCAAACGCATTGAAAAGCTGGCATTAGGCCAAAGTGCGTTCGGCACACTGCCAAAAGGAAAGATTAAAGAAGGAAATCAACATGAAAATCGAAGCACTTCATAATGTTTGAAATGTGCACTAAATGTTTAACAACATTTTTAATGAACATCAATTTTGAAGCGTTGCCTTATGTAATTTGAACCACTGTGCGGCGTATGTGCTAAGCAAATGCGTTGCTTCAAATTTGTTGCTGTCTCTGTGTGTGGCGCATTGTTTGCGCCCTGCAGGCGGCAAGACACACACACACACACACACACACACACGCACACATGCAAACAACACACATGTGTGCCTTTGCTATTGTTTGCAGAATTTATTGCACGAATTTCTGAATTGGCTCTTTGGTTTCTGGTGTGTAGTTTTATTTTTATATGCACATCCTTAGACAAATAAAACGCATATAGTATAGAAAGCTCTCTGGGCTTAGGCCCCAACGTCCTTGGAGCTCTTATGCTGAAACAATAGCAATAGGGCCATAAGTATTTATTGGCCCAGGCTGCATTATTATGATCATTAAATGGTTGTCAGCCATTGGCTGTTGGGCAGGTGTTTGCTTTTGCTTTGCTCAGCCTGCGGCTAATTAGCGCGCCATTTCAAAACTCCGCACATTACGTATACGTCCTGTCTTTTGTGCTGCCTGTAATTCGCTTTTGTGTGACAGGCGATTGTCTCATCAACATGCTGTTACGCAGACACTTTATAATATTGCGCATACGTAGCGTTTGACATTTATTTATTACACCGCACGCCCGCTTCCAATGGCGTCACATAAATTCATGCCAAATGCCCAATAACAAAAAACAATTTGCTGGCACATGCAACACGTTTCCGGCACATCAGCGTCGCTTCATGCGTCGTGGCATGCGTCGCGCATTATGAGCTGCTGTCATTGGCAGCATAACTGTTAATTCCCGCATATAATGCGACAGGCGCATAAATTAATAGCCGACTTATGGTAATGCCAAGTCTCTGTGGTGTGCCCATGTTAAATCCCGACTCAAGCCTGCGGGGATAGATTTAAAATCGCCCCCACAAATTGTCTGTGTGTGTTGCTGACGTCATAGGCTTATAAATAATAAAGTCTGTAGCTGGCTGTATGTGTGTGTGTAAATAAATAATGTGGCAAGCGCTTAAAACGTTGCAGCAACGCAATAAGCGAGCCATATTGATTGAGTTGGCTAAATGCATTTAGGCTAATAACTGCAATATAAAATAAAAGCGCGCTTAGCCTGGATACATATGCACATACAAATAGTATGAGTTATGCATATGCGTGTGGCAAGCAACAAGCGACGTTGCATGCGGCAGTTGCATGATTTATTTAATGTCATAAATTGTGTGCAAGCGCGCATACAAAAATCCCAGCACATTAATTAAATAGAATTATTCAAATGTTCATTTAAAGGCTTAAATGATGGAAGTCGACAAAAGCAATTATAAGCTAAAACCCCACGTGTTTATGTATGCATGTGTGTGTGTGTGTGTGTCTGTGTGTGTGACCTTAATCCAATTAGTTGCTGATTCCCCAATTTGCTGTCAGTCAATTTAATTTGGCTCGACCAGACTCAAGGACACTAAAAGCTTTGACAGCTCTCGTGTTGGACATGGACAAGCCGTCAGTCCATCGTCCATCAGGTTGGCTTGATTTGCTTGGTCTCGGTTTCGGCATCGGTTTCAGTTTCAGTTTCAATTTCATGCGCCTGGCACTTTCGGAAATTGTTTCAGCGTGTCGGTTTGTAATTTCACACGCAGTTAAGTGATTAGGCCCCCACCCGAGTTGGCGCCCATAGGCTTTACTGTAGTTTTTGTGACTTGTTGAAACTAAAAACTTTGATTTGCTTTGTTTGCAGAGCGCCGCGAGCAGAGCCACAGCCATCCATGCTACAGTCCCAACAGTCAAGTGAGCCAGTGTGAGTCAGGCGAGGGCGCTTGAATTCGACGCAACCATTTGTGGCAGCATGGATGAGGAGCACGACGACGATCGAATAATATGAGATTCGATGGGGCCTTAGAGCCCCGTCAGCAAGGAGCTGCCATGTTGCAGTGCCGTTTAACAAATGTTGGTGAAAAATGTGAGCTACAACAGCAGCAGCAGCAGCAGCAACAACAACAATCCGCTGCTGAGGATGACGAGACAGCAGTAGAATCAGCAGTCAACAACAGCAACAATCGCCGCTGGGCAGCAACTGCACAACAAGCTAAACACTTGTCGCCCAGTCAGGCGCCACTAGCAACAGCAACAGCAACAGCAACAGAAACAGCAACAGCAACAGCAACAATAACACCAACCACAGCAACAGTAACAACAACAAGCAACATAAACTTGCACTTAAGCAGCATTGAGCGCGTCGCAGCAGCAGCAGCAACAACAACATCGAATTGGCGCGACATTGCTGCGTTACTAAAAATGCGTGCCCAGCAATCGTTAATGCTAATGGCTCGACGGGTCAGTGGTGCCTGCCCTAAGGCTAAGGGTGGTAGTGGTAGTGCCAACTTGCCCCACATGGAACGTGCTCGCGCTCGCCACAGCGCCTTCGCTTCTGCCCTGTGCCTGATTTCCGTTGCGGCGCTGCTGCCGTCGCTTGGTCTGGCCGATGACGGTGACAATTTCTTTGCGGTTAATGGCTTCAGCGTGGGTCCCGAGACAACAACACCCGAGTTTGGTAAGTTAATACCGGTCGAGATATGCTCCCAGGCCCCAAAAGCCTTGAGTCCTGGCGTCTTGCTCACGTCCTTATCGCTGCCGTTCTCAATTGCACAACATGCAAATTCATTACGTCATCATACACAAACAAACACACACATACATACATTTCTTAATTTGAGTTATAACAAAGCAAGTTTTTCAACAAATTAAATTTACATGCAAATTGAAACGGCGTTTGATTAAAGTAAGAATTAATAACAGCTTGAGTTTGAAGTAAATTGATTTAGATTAGGGAAACTTTCAAATAAAATAAACAGATTTTATAACCATTGAAGACTGCTGGCTTAAAGCTTGAAATACAAATAAATCACAAGCATCAAATCATAAATCATGCAATATAAAAACACAGTTGATGCCCTAGTAGTTGGGCTATTGCTTTAGTCCTGCCCGATATGCAGTGCCATAAATAAATTGCTCTTTAATGAGCAACTGCTGCTGCTGCAAAAAACCTTCTCCTAACCATCAACCCCAGCCTCAACCTCAGTCTCAGCTTCAGCCTCTAACCACTGCAGTTACATGATGAAATTGCACTGTTCAAATAAGCAAAAGTTTTTCTAATTATAAATGTTGATGTGTGTGTGTGTGTGTGTGTGTGTGAATTTTGTATAATTATAAACGTTGCTGGGTATGTGTGTGTGAATTTTGTATTAAATGTTGGTTCATCAACTATCTGACATTTACAATCGCTTATATTTTGTAGCCCATTGTTGTTTAGTTTGATTTGTTAGTCCAGACTATGATAAATGAGATGTTCACAGTAAACGCTCACTAAATATAAATTTCGTAATTAATATACTTTTAAAATTATTATTTTTAGGCTCTCAATGTAATCATTTTTCGCTTACGTTTTCTATTACTGTTTCAAGCTATAGTTTTATATTGGAGTCTTGAGGAAATTCCACAAATAAGTTGGATAAATCAAAAGTTAAACGGTCTCCGGTCACACTAATTTTATTTTAAAAAATTCTATTATCATATATCGAATTTACAATGTAAGACGTACTTATATAGTTTCTGTTTTTCTATTTCGAAATGTATATTAGTATTAAATTTCGTTGGTTTCGGTGTACATTTTCCAGTCTTCACTGTAGTGTACCCAACTAAGCCCCAAACGAAACTGACACCTTGGTAATCTCTAGGTTTGAAAAGGGTATCTCAACATACATATATATGTATATATACATATATGTAGAAAATGTTTGTGTCTTTGGGTCAGCAGTGGCAGTTGCTGCCTTCCGTTTTGCTTTGCCCACTTTGTCAACACTTTTAGCAAATTTGCTGGCTGCTGGCTGCTGGTTGCTGGTTGCTGGTTGCTGCAACGTTGCCACAGCAACCGAACATTGCGGCAGCAGTTGCTTTTTCTGTTTAGTTGCAATTTGTTTAGGGTCTGCATCTATTCATAGCCAGTTGCTGTATTTAAAAATAAACCGCAAGCAAATATGCTGACGCACACACACACACACTCGTATATATGGGTGTGTGTGTGTGTGCTTAATGGCGCAACCTTTGGCAGCGCAGCCATTTTGTTTTGTCTTTGCGCTTCCGTTGGCTTAAATGCGCGGCCGTGGCACGGCATCCGCTCCAGCTATCGTCATTGCCATCGCCATCGCCATCGCCATCTCCAGCGTCATCGTCATCGTCATCTTCATGGCGGTTGAGCGTGGTAATTATGGTGGCACATCAAGAGCAGCGCGAGTGAGGCAAGCATTGTGGCATATGCCGTAATATTAACGTTAAGGACAGGCTCAGTTAAAGGTACGAGTACAAGTCAATGCTATGCTATACCTACTGGCTTGACGTTGAGATTTTTGCACACATTGTTGGACGCCAGTTCCGCGCCCAAGTTGCTCCCAAGTGCTTAATTAAGATGTGAAAGAGCCACGGGCCCGCGAACTCAACTCAATTCGTAGGCTCTATATGTATGTGTCTGGGGTGGGGTGGGGTGGGTTTCATTTCATACAAACTTAATGAAGAATATGCCGCTTACACACACACACACACACACACACTCACCTGCCATGTGCACGGCTGAAGAGCGCTTCAGCTGTAGCTGTACTCCCAACCCTTGAGAGCCGACGCGCCGCAAGCCCGTAAAAAACAACAACAACAACAACAACAGCAAGAACAATAAACAGCATATTCTTTTTTGTTTTTGTGTATTTTTGAGCCTTCCCAGCTGACAGGCGGAGGCCAAGAGATTTATACATGAATTTACATTTTAATCCGCCACTAAGCCTCTTGGGATCTCAGAAATACTTTGCACTTGTTTTTGTTTGCCATTTCCGTTCCTTGGCTGTTCTTCTTGTTGTTATTGAAATGTTAAGTTTGTTGCGGCTGCATTATAAATTTTACACGCGGGATTTGACGGCACACATGTGCCTAAGCTTAAACTAACTTGCCGCGACGCTTTCCTTCTTCTTCTTCTTTTTATTTTAGATTACGCTAGTCGTGGGCAGAAAAAGTTTGGAGACAAATGCGAGAACACCTTGGAATGCGGCTTTCCTGGCTCCATATGCGATCCCAAGAAGAAATCCTGTCAGTGCACCGAGGATCTGCATGTTACCAACCACTTTGATAAATGTGGCAAGGGTAAGTGTCTGTCTGTGTGTGAGTGTGTGGGCCACAGTTTGTGCAATCTATCTGCAGCCTGTCAGTCTGCCAAGTTTTCATTAAAATAAAATGCATTGCCTGCAATCAAATCTCCCAGTAGTACGACGTTGATTACAACATGGCGAGCACTGCAAATTAAAAAGTGTAATGAAAATAATAATAAAATCAACTTGGCAAGAGGGCAGAAGGCTCTGACTTAATCCATAATTGACTTATGTGCCCTCAACCAAAGACATTGTAAATTGAAATCAAATTGCAAGCTGATTGCAGTTAAGCAACGTTTATCGTTGATTGACACATTTATAATATTAGGGATATCAATGAGTCATAGCTATAAATGGAAAAGTGTAAATATTATTTATATTATATGCATATTGCAAATTGGGTTACTTGCCCGTGCGACAATCAAGCAATCAATCTTGTTTATTTAACATTTGAAAGCTCAGAGTATCGCTGATAAGCATAATAAAAAATAATGGTAATTTGTCTTAGTATTTGTAATTAGTTATTGCAATTGCAACATATCATATTAATTTAGCTATTTCTAGAATATATAAATCCATTTTGAAAAGGGTACAATAATCAATTGATTACTAAAACTTGTTAGCATTTTTTGACATTACGAAATCCGAGGATAATTCTTATAATTAGATATTTTTTATCACTTAAAGAAATAAATGTATTTTATAATATTTTTTTATATGTAGGAACAACAATTACTAACTTTTATGATATGTGACTAATTATTTTTCGATTTTACTAAAGTGCCCATAATCAACTAATAATTAATTTACATCCAAATTAATTGTTTTTTAAATAATTGAATTATTTGAAAAATAAAAATAATCTAACTGCCCATAGTTGTGATTGGTAAATACGTACATATAAATTATTGAGACGAATTACCAGTTAGATTAAAAACATGTCATAAACCATTTGTACGGGGTCTCTTGCCGTCGGTGACGTCCGACTGTGATTTCCTCATTAGCAACAGCTGCAGCTCTGAATATCTTATGCAATCCTTTCGATTCCAAAATAACTATGGTACCCAGGCATTCCCCATGCTTATATTTGCACACATGCTTAAATAAAATGTGAGAATAGCCTTTGTATGGCGTTGGATTCTTGTGTTTGCTCAACCCCCGTTATCAGCATATAAAGCCAACTATAAAAATATTTGTGCTTCAGTCATCAAACTGTCAACAACGACAATCGACAGTGCCCAGACCCTAATACCATGCCCGGGCTTGGTGTTAATGGCAGAGAGTTGTAAGCAGACTGGAGCACCATAGGGCAGGGAGTATGTAAGACAAGTGTATGAATCATATATTTCATGGCCAGCCAGTCACTGTGGCATAGTCACTATATGGATGTTTACCGCTCTGTTGTACTTTTAGCTGCCGCCGTCAACGAGTCCTGTTGGTTCAACGAGCAGTGCGAGGCCGTATACTTTCAGACGGAGTGCCGAGATGGACGCTGCATTTGTCGGTTTGAGATGTCGCCCATTTGGGGCAAGGATGGCTCTGTGGAGTGCAAAGGTTGTTGGACTTGCTTATTGTTTGCATTTATCGAATGTTCTTGAATAATTGTAACTGTGCGTGTGTGTTTGTTTTTGCAGGACGACAGGACAAGCGTGGACCCGAGACGTACATTGATCCGGCCATGATTGGTGTGCTGGTAGGCATGGCATTGATGTTTATTATTATTTGTGTCGTCCTGCGATTGTTTAGCCAGTGAGTAAATTGTAATGCAAACATTTCCATCCAACACACACACACACACACACGCACTCAATCAGAAGACAGTTGAAGCTGTGGCAAAACCTTAACTTGGCTGTCAGCGCTTAGCATAAACTAATTGGGTCAACGTTGCTTTTCTGCAAACTTGTCTATGAACGTGCCACGTGTCCTTGTCCTTTGCTGGCAGCTTCCAAATTTGATCAGCAATTAATTTCACTTAAATGAGCAAATAATTTGTGCGCATTAATTGGCAACAAATGAACAGCCACGTTGCACGTTCGCACTCAAGCAGACACGCCACGCCCCCAGCCCACGCCCACGGCTACGCCCAGCTTTTATACGCACATCATCATGAACATTTGCCAAACTCTATTTGCTAGTTGTGCGCTCTCAATGTATCCCCACCCCAAATAAACTAATCCAAGCACTCTCTTGCTTACGCTACTCAACCAGGGCACGTTGGCGTGAGAATCGCACCATCTTCAATACGCCCAATCCGCGCCTGATGAACGTTTCTCTGCTGCGCGATAGCAAGCTGCTCCATGGCCAGGAGCGACGCGGCTCCCGCATGTCGGTGCGTGCTCCATCTCGCCAGCCGAGCATGGCCTCACTGCGTCCACACTCGCCGAACCCTTCGCTAGGTAAGACAGGTTTGTATTCCATTCACGGGCTTCTTTATACAGCACCTACCAAACTCAACGCAGAGCTTTTGATTTGAAATTATTACCTTACATGAATTATTTTTTTCTATATATTAACTCAACTGAACAACGAAACAGTCCATCAGTCAGTCATTAAACCAAAAAACAAACAATTTATGATAGTCTCTCTTCTTATAACTATGTGAGCAGGAGCCGTTTATTGACACTTATTTACTTTTGAAACACATTGATGGTAATTTATCTATAAGAAGATAAGATTATAGTCCAATTAGAGCGCTGCAATCTCTAACAAGTAGATTCGATACAGTACAATCTCGAGACTACGAATAGATTCTCCCAAAATATGAAATTATCTGAAAATTAAAATATTTTATAAAAGCTCATAGATTCTTAGGTTTTAGGGTTTTGAATTTGTATTAATGAAGTTGAAAATTAAAACCGTTTTATTTACCTTCACTCGAAGACGAAAATAAGATAAAAGAAACAATAGTTATTAATCCAAAAAAAAAAAAAATGACTGAGAAGAATTAAATATTTGATAAAAAATGATTAATTATTTTTATTTTAAGCATTTTGGGAATTGCAATCACTGTCATTTTCTTTTTTAATTAAAATAATGAACTAAAACTACAGCATTATCCAAACTATTTTGAGTAGGTTAACTATCGAGTGTCTACTGTAATTTTGTTTTTTTTTCTTTCAAAATGAAATCACAGAGATTAATAAAGGTAAATTTCTCTACCCATTTCTGCAATTAATACAAGACATAAGTAGTACGGCTGATAACTTTGAATAGATAATTGAGAAGATTTATTTTTGTGTACAGCATTGTATTTTATAACTTGCAATACCCTAAGGCAAACTAAGAAAAAGAGAGAGAAATTCTTTGGGGCTCAATCAAGTTGAGTGATGTTTTAAGCCGCGTATTTCATTTATCTTTTGCCTCTGGCTATTCGTTGTTGCTGCTTACCGTTATCTAGAGCCCAGTGGACAGTTGCTTTCAATTACCTTTTGAGTTAATTTTATTGTCGTTTGAGTTTTATGTCGCGTTGCCAAAACAATAAACGTAAATACAATACTATTTCTTCTTCTTCTCCTTTTGCTCGCTCGCTTGCCTTGTCGCAATTTTATTTGACTTTTGTGTTCTTCTTCTTGCTGCTGCTACAACTTGAACTTCTTGTTGCTGTTCCTTCATTCGTTTGCTTCTTTTCGTTTTCATGTTAAAATAAATAAATAAAATAAAACAAAATATATACATACATATGTACAATGTAAGGTCGCATGACACGCTCGAAGAGCAACACGCGTTCCAGTGATTCCCGTGTCAGCGACGTTTCAAACTGTTCACGCTTGCTGGAGCATCCCAGCGCCGCCAGCCAGCACAATGTTGTCCATAGCCATTTCTTGCCCTACGTGCCAACGACTACTGCAGCAGCCTCCAGTACAAATGCCAGTGCCAGTACCAGTGCCACAGTAATCACAACAAATGCTGCTCAAGCAACCACGCCTACGCCTACGCCTATGCACCCACACACGCATACGCATTCGCATTCGCATCCGCCAGCCTCATCCATCACCGTTACAACCACGTACGTGTCGTCGCCGGGCACAGCGCCCGATTGCGGCATGTCCGCCAGAGCAAACAAGTTTTAGTCCGTCAACTTCAATGCCGAAAGCAGCAGGCGCGGCACACAGTTTACTCAACAGTGCACAGTTCACGGGTCGTGGAGGTATGCGCTCTGTTCTGTTCCCATAGTCTGCCTAGTTGTTCTACATGCGTTAGTTGTGCTCCCATGTGCTGTAGACACTTTGTGCTCCAACGTAGTTGCTGTCATTCTTGTTGTTGTTGTTGTTTAATATTGTTGTTGTTGTTCCAACTCTGTAAGAGTTGCAGTCAACTCAGTCCAACACCCACACACCCTACACAACACAAACATACACACACATATGTATTTGTAAAAAGACACACACAGAAGAACACTGAGTTAACATTTGTCTGTTAACAGCTCACATCTTACAATTAGTCTTAAAAACGTAACACAAACGAATCAACATTTTGCTGTAAGCCATACAGTGCTAACATTTGACTGTTAGCAGCTAACATTTTAGTCCTAAAAACACAACACAAACAAATTAACTTTAATTGAACGTAAGCCAGTTAACAGTACTGTTGTTAGCTAACCCATTAGTCTGCCTGTTTGCTGCTCCTTATAATTATATTTATACTTATACTTATACTGAAATCTATAAGACTTTCCATAGATCTCTACACCTGAATATACCTACATACATTCAAAACTTTTACTTTATCTTATACATTATACTTTGCTCTATGTTTTCATACTCTACGCACGTTCTTCAAGCTTTTCTTCCTTTCTGTTTCTTTTTTCAGTTTAGCTAAATTATAAGCTTGGCATTAAGTTTTCATTTCTAAAAAAAAAAATAAAAGTACGCGTAGTTTCCAAGTGCTTACTCTACTGCTAGTTATCTCTCTGTAGTCTTTTGTGAATTGGCTGGCAGCTGCCGCAAGTTTGTAGCGAAGCTTGCAGCAGCTGCAACACGCCAAACCGCCCACAAAACGGTGGGTGTCCTTGTCTAAATTACTGTTGTTCCGTGCTGCGTAGTGTAGTTCTACAATTTGTGGCAGCAACATTTGCTCTAATATATGTTTTCAACGCTCGACAGGCTCGCAGTCGGAATCTCGTGGAAGTGCCAGCAATGCTTCGGCCACATCGGTGCGCTCCAATCGCAGCAACTCTGTGGCGCCTGGCAAGGTGTCCAGCGCTGGACATCATGAGCGTCACGGCTCCTCGCATCGCCAGCATCACGCGCAGCTGCAATCGCCGCAGGAGCAGGCGTCCCTGATAACCAACATCACAACGAACCCAGTGGCCGAGAGTGTGACCGTGGAGATTATTGAGCCAGGCACCAAGTAAAAAGCAAACAAGAAACAACAAACAACAATTTCTATATACAATTATATGCAGTATATGCAATACAAGAACACTATAAAGCGAGTCAACCAATTGTCGATATCGTCGTTTAATATGCACGCGATAATAAGGCCCGATAAGTTGCCATTGTTAGTAGACCCTTTTTAAGAAAAGCCCAATGTAATGGACAATTTTTGACAAAACAATATTAAAGCGTTTAACAAAATTTTTCTGCCACATAACAATCTACACAATAATGCTAATAAATACATAAAAACAAAATATATAAGCTCACACACACACACACAAACACACCGTATAAAAATACTTGAAATGAAAAAAAACTTGCATAACAAATTCATACAACTCTATTTTGTTCAAACCAAAAAAAGAATAAGCAATTTAATTAAATATTATATATCGCATACTTTGACAATTTATATAGAACTTTAAAGCTTTTGGGTTTAACGCTTTGAGAACATATAGACAGACCCTACTACGCCTAAACACATACTTATATACAGTTATACATACTAGTATACAAATATACAGCTATATAGAGCAGTAGTTTTTGGTAGTCGTAAAGGGAAAGCATACAACATTGCCAAAAACCAAACATAACAACAATAACAAATAGTAGTCAGCACAACCAAAGCTAAATACATACATACCTATGTACAATGTACTATGTACATAACGCACAACGCCTTATCTATTTACATACGACTAAGAGATTAGTATGTACTTTAAAGCAGCCGCTAGCTAATGAAATTATTAAGCAATTTTAATGCTGCTGTAGCGCTCTCTATATAAAATTGAATACAATTACGAATTATGATAGCCAACCAAGGATAACACACAAATTGCAAGAAATAAGTATTTACAACCTCGGGACCATATTTTATAATCAAAATATGCGTTTCAAATAGCGAAGCACGCACCTTTAGTTTTCACAAAAACGAAACAAAACCGTGTAACCGTACTTTAAAGTTTAAACTAATGTTTAAAATGCTGGCTGAACTAACGTTTAGGGAACACCAATTAAAAACCTAAATAAGTCTAAGCATATAGCGCTAATTATAACTAAATTGACTTCCAATACAAATATTTCAGTTCTGATCCGTTGATTTGTCAAGTTGAGTTCGGCACTGGACGTGCCGCGAATAGGGGAAGATTCTTAGTACGCCCAGTGCGGTTCTTGACCAAGCAAGCATCCATAGTAATTAGAAAGCTGTTATCGTATGATTATGATAAGGTACCATATATATTTTGGGTTTATTATCAGCGAATCCACAATGAAAATATAAAATACTCTCATTTGCTTTTGTGCTCAATCAAAGAAGCTTAACTGTGAGAAACAACAAAGTGAAATACAAAATGTGTTTGGAAATAAATAAAAATACTCAACATATAAAGAGGAAACCAAAACCCTAATGAAACAAAGCTCTCAAGGGTACGTACAATTTAGTAGCGCGTAAATGAAAAAAAAAAAAAAAACAAAAGTAAATTAATATTATGCTTAATAAATACAACTAGCTAATTACGTCTTACAATTAAACTTAAAAACAACGTTTTATTCAAGTTGCATCGAATTTTTCTCAAAAAACAGCAATCAAACAATCTTATTTCTAGGACATACTAATACATACATAGCATATTTACATTTCCTAAGCACAAAATGCGAATGAACAAGAAAACAATTTGAGCTTTGAGATTTGGGGAAGGATTTCAAGGCTTGACATTGTTTTGCCTGATACAACAGATACATATGTTTAGGCACAACTTATACCTAAGCTTAAAATAATAATATATATTATCTATATACATCATATTCCGAACACGGATTTTTCTATCAACAACAAGAACAAAACGTTGAAGGCAGACTTTTTAAAAATCAACTCGAAAAAATGTAAGCAAAAAGAAGAATATTTTAACAAAATTATATACATCAAGATATATGCGTTATTTACTTTAATATTTATATACACAGACACCAAATTACATGCATACTTTAATACTAATATTTATAATTATAAAAATCTACATTACAAATTTATGATTATATACACATGTAAAACTAAAACTTTGCGATAAACTCATTTACACTCTACCTAAAACAGAAAACGAAAAAAAAAGAAAACAAAAAAAAAACAATTTTATATATATAGCAAACAATTTGAAGGATCTAAAAAAAAGTTAGTTAATGCCGTGGATTTCACATCAAGGCCATAGCATATAGAAAAGCGATTTCTCATGTGACTCATGCGATTAAGAGCAACAACAACAACAACAACTAGCAGTTGGATTAGTTTATAGCTGCATTAATATTATAATACAATAAATGATCTGTAGCCAGGATTATAGCGAGCAAATAGAATATTTATATATACTATGTACTTACCAATTGAAATGCTTTTCTTTTTCAATCTAACAAGAATGGCAAACAACATGCATATATACAAAAAGAAAAACAAACAAATATATAGATTTATATTTAAAAAATCAGTTCACTATAATAAAAACTATATTACCATAACTTAAAACAAAACATAACACAACCTACAGTCTACAGTCTTTCTTAAAGCGTGGTGCCTCTAAAAACGCTCAGCCTGTCCAGCGGTCCAGGTAGGGGCGCTGGCGGCTCCGCTGTAGTGCTGCAGCTTCTGGCCAGCACGCGCTTGTGATAGCTCTGCTCAGCCACATGGCGCAAGTGCTTGGCGCTGCTGGCGCCTGTCTTCTCCACGAAGCGATGCAGATAGCCGGCGCGCTGTTGCAGCAGTTGATGCGGATGCCCCAGCTCGACGACACGACCCGCATCCAAGACCAACACGCGATCCGAGTCCATAACTGTGTGCAATCTATGCGCTATGGTCACCACCGTACAGTTGGCAAACTTCGTGTGTATAGCCTCCTGGATGAGCTGATCAGTGCTGCAGAAAAGAAATACAGTCAGCTGGGCGCTTGGGGGGAGTTGGGGGCTTAGTCGCCACTTACTCTGGATCCACATTGGCTGTGGCCTCGTCCATAATGAGTATTTTGTTGTGCCGCAGTATAGCGCGCGCCAGGCAGATGAGCTGGCGTTGACCCATGCTAAAATTGCTGCCGCCATCGTGCAGACGATAGCTGAGTCCGCCCTGGAGCGCCGACACAAACTGCTTCAGCTTGACAGCATCCAATGCCTGCCAAAGCTGCTCATCCCGCTGCTGCTCAAACGGATCCAAGTTGTAGCGCAGTGTGCCCGAAAAGAGCACCGGATCCTGCGGTATTATGGATATTCTGCTGCGCAAATCGTGCAGTCCCAGCTTGGCTATATCATAGCCATCGACCTCGATGAGGCCATCGCTCACAGCCAAGCGAAAGAGCGCCTGCACTATGGAGGACTTGCCTGCGCCAGTGCGTCCCACAATGCCTATCTTCTCCCGCGGATGTATGGTGAAGCTCAGACTCTTCAGCACATAGGCGCTGTGCTCACTGTAGCGCATGTGGACATCCTCAAAGTGCAGCTGACCTGCGCTGGGCCAACTCTCGGGCAGATTAACATGCGGCTCCGTTTCATACGCCGGCTCCGGCTGTATCTTGCAGTACTCCAGCACACGCTCTACGCTGGTCATTTGATTCTCCAGCTCCACAGTCTGCCGCATGCCCCACTGGCAGACAATGCCCAAGGTTATGGACTGCGTTATGGCCAGGCCCACATCGCCGCTGAAATAATCGCGATCGAAGAGCAGAAAGCTAAAGGTCACTGCCAGGATGTACAGCACGCAGATAAGATCTGTCCAGAAGGCAAAAGCGCGATTGACGCTGACAAACAAAAACACTGCTGAGGTGTTCTCATTCTGATAGCTGTGAAAGTCGCGCTCCAAGCGCTTGGTGGCATTCAAGGCGCGTATGGTGGTGAGTCCTTTGAAGGTGCAGTTGGTGTGCGAGTAGATGGGACTGCGTGCTGCATGCGATAAGTACAAATTGTTGGTTTATATAAAAGCATGGATAGTATATGAATTACTTACAAATGGTTTCAATGCGTTTGAGGCTGCGACTAGCGCCTATATAGAGACTACGGCTCAGATAGAGCAATACAATCATGACGACTGCCAGTATGAGCAGCCAGCGATTGGCAATGCAGACCACAATGAGCACAGCCAAGCCGTTGACTAGGAACTCCAGTGATTCCATCATGCATTGCGGCAGCGCAACATCAATCGCCAGTATGTCGCTGGAGAAGCGATTAAGTATACGCCCCGAGGGCGCCAGCATAAAGAACTGCATGCAGGCGCGTATAATGCCATCGAATAGCAGATTGTGTATGCGCAAGGAGATGCGCAGGCACAGCATAAAGAAGCCAAAGGTGCGCAGTATATAGAGTATGAGCGTGCTGACGATGAGCACAGCATACAGGGTGACCAGCCTGGTGCGAATATCCTTGCGTTCAATGGGCGCCTCATGCTCATCGGGTTGGCTCTCCTCCCAGGTGGCCCTATAATTATATTTCAGGTGAGTCGATTGCGAGGTGAAGTGTACGGGAAATATTAAGTATTGTAGACCAGCAACTTAGAATATTAACAATATAAAGGGTGCCAAACCATTCATTTGTGAAATAAAATTCCACCGAAAGCCACAGAACTCCAAAGAAATTTAATGCATGACACCAGCTTATTGAGCGCTGTGTCATTCCGCGTAAAATTATGTGTGGTATGGTCTATGGCACAGCGAAATGAAAATGAAGTGAAATTAAAGCGCAAGTTATTTCTTCGGCACCCCTTTATATTGTAACGAAATCAGCTCCACAGATCAGCTGGGCCGATAAGCTGAGCTTTCGGTGTGGGATCAGCCTACCACCACCGAAAGCTTGTTCGATGGGTAACTTAGAGACCTAGCCCTGGTTTCTTCTCTACCCTTGACGCTGTTAGCGTCTAGCCCGGCGCTTTCCCGTCGTGCTCTCGCTTTTCTCTTCCGGCATCGTGCAGAATCAGACGTGGTCCTTAGAATTAATTAGTAC
>NC_046607.1:1427714-1460145 GCF_011750605.1 Drosophila busckii | reverse complement strand
CACGAAAGAGAAGTACGCGTTGTTTCGCTGAAGCGAGCGCCGGCGTTCGTCTTGCTCGCGCTGTCTTTGCTTACGAATGTCGTTATGATTCATCTTTTTTAGTTTTTTGATATTTTATTTATTTCTAATTATTAATTAATTAATCAATTAATTAATTAATAATCAATAAATTAAGTTAAATATTTAGTGCGTTTTCATCGCACTTAGCGTCTTTTCGCGTTTTTACACTAGTTATACACTCTCACTGCACTCTAAACTTGTGGGGTTTGTATTTTTTTTTTTTCCGGAGTTCTATAACAACACGTCTGCATGCGACGACGATTGCGACGATTGATTACGCAATTTAAACTGCAAATTACGCTTTAGTAATTTTTGGTAGGAAGTCTAAGCAAACAAAGCAACTCGTAGCAAATAGTAGAAAATGACATTATCAATATTAATTGAAATAAAGATGTAGAGGAACACATATGAGATTATTCCTCACCTCGTCAGATTCCGATTAGAGCAGTTAAACATAAAAAACACCTTTCAGTGAGACAAAATTTTGTTTGTATATTAATTTTGATTCGTGGTACGTTTACCTACCAAAAAAGATAATCTTTACAAAAAAAGCATAGTTTTTGCGTTGGAGACTTTGGAATCGTCTTTGGGGCTCTCGGAGCACTACTACCCAGGGAAAGGCACTAGCAGACTTTATCCTTAAATCAAATGTCTAGGTCCTTGCATGTCTAGGCGTCAAATCTAAAACTAAAAACTTGTTGCATAACATTTTAGGTCGCTTAAGTCCCAGTCGTGCGTCATGAACTTTCGTATTGGCGTCGCGACCCGAACACTCATTGCCGAAATCAAAGCAGAGGCAGCCAGTGCTTCCACCCATCATTGCCTAGGTTGCATTCAAGTATTGAATGTACCCAATATACACTTCAAGAGCTCAGCGGGAGAAAATATTGTAACGAAATAAGCTGAGCTGGGATCAGCTGAGCCGATAAGCTGAGCTTTCGGTGGGATGTGCAGACCGCCACCAAAAGCTTATCTTAACGGTCGGCCGCCCAGAAGTCCCTAGCCCTGAGCGCTTACCGTCCCTGGCTCGTTCTCTTTTTCCCCGAGCACCGTGCAGACCGGCGTTAGACCAAAAAAATACACCTACCGCCTGGCTAGACAAAGCGAAAGCTTTCGCTAGCGACAGCAAGTTATGATAAAATTTGCGCTGGTCAGGTCAGTAATGAGATCAAACTGAAAGAGAAAAGACGTACAGTTCGTCTCTAACGACAAAGTTATTTTATAAACGCGTGTGCAGTGTAAAAGCTATAACCATAAGTACAAGGAAAACTAAGCCATAAGTGACTGCCTTGACTGGTTTAATTAGGCCTAATTATAAAAAAAAAACAGGTCTGTACGTAGTTTTATAAAAATATCTTGGAATACATATATACATTAATACATATATATGTATATGTATATATATAGATATATAAAGGTTCACATGGCCATATATATATATATATATGTATATGGAGCCATTGGTCGAGGTGATCTGTGTTTAATTTTTACACTTGACATATATACATAGGTGTAAGTCAAGTGTAAAAATTAAACACAGATCACCTCGACCAATGGCTCTAACGCTTGGCGAGGACAGTTCTTTAAAATTTTGGGAGGAAACCAGCGTCCAGTATTAACTATTAATGTCGGAGACCACCGGACTCCCAAGCAAAAAAAAAACCGCATAGGATTCAATATATAGGCCCTGGTAGAGTGAGATTCCAGTTCTTTGGAGCGAACGTAGTTCCGTAGCGTCAGTGATGAGAAGAATGATGGTTACCGAATGTCAGTAAATCACAGCTAAGCAACGTGAAGTTGGCTTTAGCGACTGCCACGGTGCAACCGGCATCTTTCCTTTTGTGCGGTCGGTCGAACAAGACGTGCGGAAAATCGTCTCGCTTTACTAAAGAATAATAAATAAGTTAATATAACTGCATTGAAGAATAACGATGCCATCTTGGGAGACGTTAGAACTCAGTCTCCGACATCAGAAGTGGGATCTGGCCTTTTGCCTCCAAGAGTCGAAGAACCATGGCGTATAATGATGGAGTTGCAGAATAAAAATTTAATTGAACTTGAGCGGGCCATAAAAACAACTGTACCTGACGCAGGGCAGAGAAAATCTGTGCAACTGCCTAAATTCAACACAGACAAGGCAAGCGCCAACGCTTTATCGTGGTGTAATACGCTCTGAATAATTTTACAAGAAAATGCGTTGGCGTTGGTTGTGGCCTTAAGTTCAGCCTAGGAGGGAAGCGCTTCGCAATGGCTTTTGCAAGTGTGCAACGCTGATATAACCTGGCTTGGTTTTAAAGAATCGTTTTTACAACGCTTTGACACTATAGAAACACCAGCCGCCATGATTCTAAATATGCTGTCAAATAAACCGACTGATGGCGAGAGTCTGATTACCGAACTAACGACAAAATGGCGCCAAATGGAAACTGAAGAGATTGCTGTGTCTGTGACTCTTGCATTGCTGGCATATTTCCATAGCCGACTGCAGCGTTTAAGTTTTATATCAAATGTTCGAACCAGAGCCGATCTACAGTCCGAATTAAAAGCGTTCACTTTTAATAAAAGAAAAAGTGGCTTTTCGGAACAACAACCTGAAACCTATCCTGAACGGCAAAAACAATCATTGAAAGAGTGTCATTTTTGCGGAAAATTGGGCCAAAGGATGTTTGAATGCAAACTCAGAAAACAGCAGATTCTCGTTGCGGCTGACAAAACACGACATGACAGATATGATGGTCATCACCGTTAAAAATCAAATATTACTTGCTTTAAGAGCGGAGAATTGGGTCATATGTATATCTACCCAATGTACAAAGAAGCAAGCTGGTAAGAGCAAGACTTTCAAGCGAGAAAAGCGAGTTGAGCAGTGCAGCGTTGCAGTACGTAAGGGATGCCTCAACCATAGAGACGAAATTTTTGTAATCACTTTTGATTCTGGATCGGAATGCTCGTTGATAAAAGAAAAGCTAAGTACAAAATTTTCTGGTAAAAAATGTAATAATATGGTTATGTTATGTTATGCATAGGCAGCACTAGCATATGTAGTACTGTACAGATATTAAGTAACGTAAAAATTGATGATAATTGTATGGAAATTTTGTTTCATGTCATAGGCGATGATCATATGCAAAACGACAGTGTGATTGGCCGCGAGATACTAAATCAGGGCTTTGATATTTTCATATCATCAAACCAATTTAAAATTTCAAGGGCTAAAATAGTTAATTTATGTACAGACAGTGATGACACTGATGTTAATACTGAGCTTGAGGGACAAGATAAAATAAAATTAAATTCATTGTTAGCAAAGTACTCAAATTCGTTTATAAATGGTATCCCAAGTACCAAAGTGACAGTTGGCGAAATGAAAGAAAGAAAGACTGATTAATCCAGCAAAAACTGTCCAAAGAAGGCCATATCGTTTAAGTCCATGTGAAAGCGATATTTTTTAACGTTGAGTATAGGATTTAGCGTAATATGTGAGCTTATATATTTCCTATAGCAGATCATTGGTTTTTGTGTGAAGTCCAATCTAAGCGGTTGATTCATCGTTACTGGGATGAGACTGAACTTAAATTAGGGACGGTGAGGGCAGATGAGAGATCTGAGAGACTTTCGGCACTGGATCAAATTTCGAGGTTTATTTTTGGTAATTGCGAAAGTCTATTAAGTCAGGCAGTTTATTTGGATCTGTTTGGCAGTATGTTGGCTCTACCGGGGAAACGTGGCGAGTTTGTTGCTGGCCTTTTAAAATTGCCATTATAGAGCGCTTTCCTTCTCTCTCAGGCGAATCCCCAGTGTGTGTGCTTTGCATAATAGTCTCCTGCTGCTATGAAATGGTCTCCTAGTGAGTCGAAGAACATGCATGAACTCTTCTTCAGTCATGTGAAACGAGGGGGCAATATACTGCGGCTAGCGTAAGTTGGTTTACCACTATCCAGTTTAGTTCTTATTGTTGTGGCTTGTAAATAAATTTTCTGTGAGCTCCTTGTAACGGTGATGATTGATACGGTTTCTGATTAGGATACCAGGATACCAGTCCCACCGTATGCCTTGCCATCGGGATGGTTTGTTGCATAGAATGTGTAGCCCCTTAAATTGAAGTTATAATTTTTGGTCAGATGTGTTTCTGACAATAGCATGACGTCAATGTGTTTGTCGAGCAGAAATTGGGATAACTCAAGTTTATGCTGTGAAACGCCATTAGCATTCCATGTGGATATACGTAGAGAAGCCATTGATTATTTGGACTGGTGTGATACTAACATTTGTATCAAGAGATTCTGATTACGCATTAAATCTTGCATAGTTGTCCGCATGAAGGACATTAACTCCATAATGCTTTGTTGTAGGCTAGAGAACAGTGCCTCAAGGTTATTTTATTGGTGTTCCATAGGCTGGTAATGTTTGCCTATTTATCTCAGAGTAGGTGCTTTTTTATTTTAAAGCGCCTGCAAATGTCACATTTTTTCTTGTTTGAGGATCCGGAGTCAAGGGATGATCTGGTTGCAGACGAGAAGAAGACGTCTGGGTGTGATTTAGATGGTGTAAGCCGTACATTTGCGGAGCGCGGCGTAGTTACTCGCTTGTGGATTCGACTTTTTAACTCCTTATATATTGGGCAACCTGTGTAGTTAGCTGTCGTGATTACCACCGCAGTTGCTGCACCTTTTGGTACTAGAGTCGTCTTTGCTTGCTAGGCAGTGTGCGGAGTCGTGAAGCTGTCCACAAACTACGCACACCGGGCGGAGTGTGCAGTATGACCGTGTGTGGCCATATTCTTGACAATTCATACATTGTACAGGGCCGTTGCGTTTATGTGGTTCTTCTACAGTGATTCTGCGATGCAGTAGAAACTGAAGTTTGTATATAGGGTGCACTTCGTTTTTTTTTAAGAGTATTGTTGTCTGGCTCCAGCTCAACCTTGAAGAGCGGTTGGGGCTTCTTATCCTTGTTTAAGATGTTGAAGACTGTTTTAGCGTTAAAGCCTTTATCGTGTAGAGCTTGAGTTATTTCTGCAGGTGTCACATCTGATTCTATGCCCTTTAAGACCACTTGTAAGCCCTTAATGCTTTTTAATTGAAACGTGTAAAAATTCATTTTAGTGTCGTTTAGATGCTTGGATAATATTCTAAAGCTTTCTTCTGACTTCGTTTGAACTTTTGTTTCACGAATATTACCCCGTACAAGGGAAATTATGTGGAAGTTGTCACAAGGGCATTGGAACTTTTCTCCCGTATATATATCGGAGGTGGCTTTGGCTTCTTTTTAACACCTTCTTCGGGCTGCAGATTGAGTTGTCTGCTAGAATTTGAAATCTATTGGTGGTGTTAAGTTTTTCGTTTGAAGCTGCTTTCATATTGCTGCGGGTCATTTTCGCTCTTGGCATTAGGGGGCTTAGCTTCCGTTTAATTTGAATGTAGCGATCCATTTCCAGTCTGCACGAGCGGGGCATCGCTTGCGTTGTTAGTCGAGGAGTTGGTTTTGGTTGCTTTTGTTTTGATTGTTGATTCATACGGGGCTTTTCTTGCCGCCGATGACACATAGGGAGCGAGTGTTGCCAACGATGGGCTTGAGCGGGCGGCCGATACCGTTGCGGTCGTTGTTGTAGTTGCTGTTGCGGTAGTCAGAGAGACTGTTGTGTTAGTCACCGTAGGTGAGAGCATGTCTCTCGGCTCATTGCATGCCAGCTTTTCGAATTTTATGTCAGGGGTAATTGACCGTTCAAAAAGTCATCAGCAGTATTTTGAGTTGGCTCGGCCTCGAAAGAGAAGTACGCGTTGTTTCGCTGAAGCGAAAGCCGGCGTTCGTCTTGCTCGCGCTGTCTTTGCTTACGAATGTCGTTATGATTCATCTTTTTAGTTTTTTGATATATTTTTGTTGAGATCCGATTGAAACAAACTTTAGTCTTTTATTATATTTTATTCTTATGTTTATAATAATGATATGTTGTAGTTAATTTGTGGAGCAATACAATTGTGCGTGCGCTTCTTAGCAATTGCAATAGACGATTGTTTGGAAGAAAAGTTCTGGAACTAAACTTGATCAAGCTGAGCTGAACTAGATCGAACTGAACTTATGTTAAGTGTCAAGCTAACAAAGTGTAGATTATAATATTTAAATGTAATATTCAACACGCCTCCTTAAATTTATAATCTTTAACATTTTGTTCTTAATATATATATAGTTTTACAATGTCTTAGTCTTATTTATCATTTGATTATTTACATTAATATTTACAACGTTTATTTACATTAATGTTTGCAAAGTTTATTTACATTATTATTTACAAGGTTTATTTACATTAATGTTTGCAAAGTTTATTTACATTATTATTTACAAGGTTTATTTACATTAATCCTAGAGCTTGTCTATTTTAAAGAAATTTACCTTTATTTAAGCTTTTTGTAAATTTATCAGCTAAATTTTCATTAGAATCTACTTTTAAAATGTCAATTATTCCCTTTTCGTAACTTTCATTTATGTAATGATACTGCACTTCTATGTGCTTGGAGTTTTTTGTAAAGTTACCGAATTTTCCTATCGCAAGAGCACCTGTATTGTCACCATACATATTAATCGGTTTTGTTATGTTTATATCAAATGATTCAGTCAATAAGTTTCTGACAAACAATAATTCTGTTACTGCTTCAGACATTGCTGTATATTCAGCAAACTTTGAGCATTTGACGACTGAATGTTGTTTATGGGTTTTCCAAAAAATAAGGTTTCCATAAAGTCGTATTACAAAGCCTGTAGTTGATTTCCTGTCTAATTTATCTCCTGCGAAATCAGAATCAACCATACAATCTAGGATTTCAGAGTTTAAGTGATCGGTATAAGTTAATTTTAAATTCTTAGTTTTATACAAGTATTTCAAAATTCGCAATCTATATTTAAAATGAGTTTCATTGTAGCAGTTTTGAAATCTGCTGAGATAATTTACACTATACGTTATGTCTGGTCTCGAACCTGAACTAATGTATAATAGTTCACCTATTAGGTTTCTATATTTAATTTGTTCACATACTTCATTTGCCTGTTCAAGGTTAAGATTAGCTTCCATCGGAGTATCATATAATTTGGAATCTTCTAGGTGATACTTTACAGCTAAAGATTCTATGTATTTTGTTTGACTTAAGGTCATTTCATTTCTTTGATCACTGTAATCTATATCTATACCTATATAACTTTTAATTTTACCCATATCTTTCATTAAAAATCTTTTCATTAATCTTGTCTTAATCTCTATAATTTTTGGAAAATCCTTACTACAAATTAACAGATCATCTACGAAGACTAATATATATATTGGATCTTTGTTTGACTTATTTATATACAGACAATAATCGTAATTGCTTCTATCAAAGCTTAGACTTCTCAAAAATTCGTTAAGGCATTCGTACCATACTCTTGGACTTTCTCTAAGGCCATACAGACCTTTTTGCAATTTGCATACTTTATTTGGATTTATATTATAAACTTCTGGAACATTAATATAAACTTCTGTCTTAATTCGTCCATTAAAAAATGCTGTTTCTACATCCATTTGCTCAATATATAAATTATTTGCACAGCTATATGATAATAAAGTTTTCAATGTTTGCATTTTACCTACGGGTGAATATACGTTATCAGTATACTCTTTTTGTTGAAAACCCCTGACGACTAGTCTCGCTTTCTACGTGTTATCGCTTTTCTTTTTGTAAATCCATTTGACATCTATAATTTTTTTATTTTCAGGTCTATCTACGATGTTCCATGTATTGTTCTTATTTAGACTTTTTATTTCTGCATCCATTGCCTTTTTCAATTCTATTTTTTCCTCAGAGTTGATCGCCTCCTCGTATGTATTTGGAACGTTTGCATTCATATAGTTCACATATATGAAATTAGTTGTGGGGTAACCATATCTATCTACTGGGGTCCTATTTCTATTTGACTTTCTTGTGGCTTGATCTTCTTCTTTCTTTTCTTGATTAGTATCTGGTAATGACTGATTTTCCGGAATTGATTCATCATCGCTGACGCTATCAGACTTATCATCTTCAAAATTTCTATTTATTGACTCATTGCTATTATTGTTTTTTTCGTTGTTATCTAGGCAAAAAATCTCTGTTTTATCTTCGAGAATTTCAACATGTCTGACATTCATTATCTTGTTTTGAACTAAAACTCGATACCCGTTATCATTATAGCCAATAAGTACTCCGACTTTGGCTTTATCATCCCACTTACTTTTACGTAAAACTTCCGGTATTCTAACAAAAACTCTGCTTCCATAAATTTTGAGATGCTTTACGTTTGGTTTAATACCAAAAAATAATTCGAATGGTGTCTTATTCTCTTGAGTGTTAGCTAGTGTACGATTTTTTAAATAAGCTACTGCCTTCATGATTTCTGGCCAAAAACACCTATTTACTTTGGCCTCACGCATAAGACATCTCCCCATATCCATGGCTGACCTATTGTATCTTTCCGCTACACCATTTAATTCGTGTACATACGGGGGACAAGTTTGCATTTCTATGCCTTTATCTCGGACAAACTCAAAAATTCCTTTATTTAAATATTCCTTTCCGTTGTCGCACTGTAACTTCTTCACCGTTTTATTGAATTTGTTTTCAACAAAATGAATGTAGTCTTTAAAACAATCTATTGTGTCCGATTTATGTTTAATACAGTATAGCCTAGTGCATTTACTATAATCATCGATAAAAGTAAGGAAATATTTTTCGTTGCCGTAGCCGATAGAGTGTGGGCCGTTTAAATCTGTGTGCACCAGCTCTAGTTTCTTTGCTTTTTGTTCGGTTATTTTCGAATGGCATATTTGACATTTTGCTTTGAATGCAATTTGCAGATTTCATTTCTGTGTTTTCAGTTTTGTCTGGCAAGCCCTCAAGTAGTTTATCATTGACTAATTTAGTTAGATATTTAAAGTTTACATGCCCTAATGCCCGATGCCATTTTTCCTTATTAGTAAGTTTAGTCATATTTGTGTAGATTACACGTTTTTGATTTATTTCTAGAAAAAAGCTCTTTAGGATGTACAAATTGTTTATTTTCTTAGCTTCTGCTATTAGTTCTCTATTTTTATTATAAATTTTCGCACTATCAGTTTTCGCTACTATTGTATTATTTTTTGTAATTTTAGAAAAACTTAATAAGTTTTCTGTAATATCTTTAACAAAATATACATCTTTTAATTCAATCCCTTTTTTATTGTGATAGTTTTTAAAAGTAATATTAATATTTCCTAATTTTGTAGCCTTTAAAGTTTTACCATCTGGTAGTTTAACATCCACGGGATTTTTTAAATTTATAAAATTACTAAAGTATTCGTCTGTTTTAACAATGTGGTCTGTACAGCCACTGTCTAAAATCCAAATAATTGTATTTGTGTTTTCAACAAAATTTGTGTTTTCATACCTATTAACTTGATGTATCTCGGGATGGTGAACCTCAGTTGTCCACGCTGCACTTGAATACTCGCTGGGTTGATAATGTCCATAGCCCCTCTGTGATCCTTTGCCTCTGCCGTAGTAACCTCTTGATGATTTGCCTCTTGAGTGTCCTCGTTGTCCTCTGCCTTGTGTATAATTTCCACTTCTGCCCTGAGATGCTTGACTTGTGGTTTGATTGCTTGGATTTTTGTAGCAATCTTTCCTTTGATGGCCGAATTTACCACACTCGAAACACTGCCCTTTAGTGTTTGCGTTGAAAGTACTGACACTTGGTTTTTTATAGTTTTCATTTTTGTTCATGTTTTTTTCTTTTATTTTTGTTTTAACATAGTCCACTGTTCTTTGTTCCTCTGGCACAACATCAATAAAGTCGCCGATGTAACTGTAGCTAGGTGGCAGGCTCTTGATTAGGTATCGCATTTTCTCTGCTTCATTCAGTACTCCGCCAGCCGCTTTGAAATCATTAATAGCTTTTTCGAAATCTACAAAGAATTCATCCACTTCCGTATAGTTATTTAATTTTATTTCTTCTATTTTTGCTCGTTGTATTATTTGTAGTGCCGTTGATCTTGATGTGTATATTCCATTTAATTTTGTAGTCATTTCGTATGCGGTAGTGCAGTCGCCTATGTATTCCAGCTGTCTGTCCGACACTGTACTTGTTATTATCATTCTGGCTTTTAAATCTTTTCTATTCCATTCTGTCTCTTTGTCTTTGTCTGTTATTTGCCTTATCGCTTGTTCCTTACACTCTTTATATTCCAGTAATAGCATTAAGCGTAATTTCCAACTGGAAAAGTTTGCACCATTAAATATTGGAATTACGATATCTTCTACTTTTGCTTGGGCCATTGTTGATTCCTCTTCGGTTTTTTTTATTTCACTTGCAATCAACCTTTTTAATATAATTACTTTTTCAGTTTCTTTTATAAATGTCTTTAATAAGCACTCTTTATTGGTAATATCAAGTTTGGCGTTTTTATTGTTGATTATATGTTACTTGCAAATTTTTTTTTTTTATATGTATTTGAATGTTAATTTCACATGTGCACCTCCACTGAGTATTTTTAATCTGCTTGCATCGCCCTATTTTAGTAACTTTTTTGTCCAAATTTTTTCACGAGACTCGTTTAAATTGTTTCTATATTTTGTTTTGATAGAATTTAAAATTATTTTAATTGTAATTGTTCATATTTTTAACTTTTTTTGTCAAAGCCATGTGCATGCTGCACTTTGCACTTTTTGTTGTTTCTTGTCTTTTTTTTCTTTTGCACTTGTAAAAAGATTATTGGTAACCTTGCTCTGCTACCATGCTGAGATCCGATTGAAACAAACTTTAGTCTTTTATTATATTTTATTCTTATGTTTATAATAATGATATGTTGTAGTTAATTTGTGGAGCAATACAATTGTGCGTGCGCTTCTTAGCAATTGCAATAGACGATTGTTTGGAAGAAAAGTTCTGGAACTAAACTTGATCAAGCTGAGCTGAACTAGATCGAACTGTTTAGTGTCAAGCTAACAAAGTGTAGATTATAATATTTAAATGTAATATTCAACAATTTTACTTATTTTAAATTATTAATTAATTAATCAATTAATTAATTAATCAATCAATTAATTAATAATCAATAAATTAAATTAAATATTTAGTGCGTTTTCCTCGCACTTAGCGTCTTTTCGCGTTTTACACTAGTTATACACTCTCACTGCACTCTCAACTTGTGGGGTTTATATTTTTTTTCCGGAGTTCTATAAACACGTCTGCATGCGAACGACGATTGCAAACTTTTTTTTGCAGCAACTATCATCCTCTTCTACGAAAAACTCACTGTGGAAAGCTCATACAACTCTATGCCCACCAACAGAAACTGTGATGCCTATAAGAAACCAACTAGGCGGCTGGGCCCGCAGTGATGAAGACAGAGCCAAAAAATTTGCAGGACACCTTGAAAATGTGTTTCAGCCAAATCCTGCCACATATTCATTCACAATACCAACATAAACAAGTGACTCTCAGCTTCAACAAGAGCAATGGAATTTCGCCAAACGAAATCGCACCATCATCAAAAATCAGTTGAACACGAAAAATCACCAAGCTTCGACCAAATAACGCCAAAAATGTTATTGAGCTCCCATATTGTGCAGTTTGCACCCCCGCGCAACTCTTCAATGCCATCACCAAGCTTCCCAGAGAGATGGAAAAAGTCAATAATAATAATGATACCAAAGCCAGGCAAAGATCACACAAATCCATCGTCATACAGACCCATAAGCCTGTCAAAACTCTGAAAAATGCTTGCTGACTCGGATAAATCCATATTTAAGAATCCATAACAAAATCCCATTTTGGGTTTCGTGCGCACTATAGAGCAGGTCAATCGCATAACATAATAAGAAGCGCATTCGAAAACCGAGAATATTGCACTGCAATATTTTTAGATCTATCCCAAGCTTTCGTTAGAGTCTGGCTAGAAGGACTCACGCATAACATCAGAGCAACGCTGCTTAATAATACACACAAATTATTAGAGTCTTATCTATACGACAAGAAATTTGCAGTGAGATGCAATTCTGCAGATATTCCAACAAGTAGACGACTAACAACATCCACCTTTGCTGGCATCAGCGCAACTGGCTCTTCATTTTGTCGAAGTGGAGAAATAGCTCTCTGACTGGCGAATAAAATGCTGCGTTTACCCTAAACAGGCAAAATTGTCCACCGCTCACACGAAACAATTCCGCACTTCCACAAGCAAACGAAGTGACGTATCTTGGAGTACACCTCGACAGAAGACTCACATGGCGTAGGCACATCGAAGCCAAGAGAACGCAACTGAAACTAAAAGCCAATAGCCTCCACTGGCTTATCAACGCTCGGTCCTCTCTTAGCCATAAGGTCCTGCTCTACAATTCCGTACTTAAGCCCATCTGGACCTATGGCTCCCAACTATGGGGGAACGCCAGCAATAGCAATATTGATATTGTCCGGAGAGTCCAGTCAAAAATCCTTAGAACTATCACTGCGGCACCGTGGTACGTTCGAAACGAAAACATACAGAAAGTTCTAAATATTCAACCAGTCAGAGATGTAATAGCTAACAACAAAGGTAAAATACTACAGCAAGCTTTCTTCGCATCCTAATCCCCTCGCGCGAGGGCTAACAAGGCAGTGCAGGCGCTCCCGTCTGCGTTGTAACGACCTACCAACCAGCGATGAATCTAGGAACGTGCAAAAACAGTGTAAAGAAACTGCTAGATAATCATTAGTTATAAGATTTGTATACTTATTGTTAGTCTCAATTTAAGAGAAGATTCAATACAACAGAAAAGTTTAAAAAAAAAATTGATATTGAGTTACGGCTTTGATGGGAGTACAGGACAATCGAATTACAACCAAGGCTATACAGACTGTCATTCACATGATGCAGACTCATCACTATTTGCCACTACAGTTATGCCACTTCGCTTAATCGATTCGTCCGGCAATGTTTTATGGAATAATCGAACTCCCCAGAGTGAGTATGTATACGCATTTGTCGACCTGTAAAACTATAATACCTTAAAGAAACTAAGGAAGCTATAAAGCGAGAGAGCTAAGGTATGCAAAATGAAATTGAGAATCTTATTTCATGCAAAGTAATGCTCATTAGTAAGCATGCATCTATGTTAAGTTCAGTCCATATCTTACTGTTATTGATGGCAAAGTGCTAAATGCCTTAACAGGTACAACATCCTACCAAGCCTGTTCTATTTGCAAAGCTACACCTAAAGATATTCTAAGAAATAAAAACTTTAAGTGCCTCCAATTTATGCCTATTATAGATAATTTAAAATATGGTGTAAGTCCGATTCATTGTTGGATCCGTTTAATTTGTGCTTCATGCTGGATATAAGATAGGTGTGAAGAAATAGCGAATTGTAGATCAAGTAAACAAAATCATGGTCTCACCAAAAAAAAAAAAAATACATTCAGAGAATGTTTTGGGAAAAGATGTCGCTAAAGGTGGACCAACCCAAGCAAGGCGGATTTGGAAGTACAAATGTCGGAAATACAGCACGCCGTGCATTTAATGAGCTGAAACCATTTTCTGAAATATCCGGCATTGACATGCAAATAATTTTAAACATGAGGACAATACTCATTTACATATCATGCCAACTACCGATAACCTTGGAAAAATATGAGCAACTGTGCCATATAACTGGGCAGCTTGCGACAGTCCACAAAATTATTGTTCATTCCACTCAAATCTTAGAGAATACTGTACTTCCTGTCGGTTATTTTGGTGAGGCAGATGAATCAAGAAATAAATTTTACACATCCGACAGACTCCACCATGCAAGAAAACACAGCCGTTTGTGCAACTTCACAGATGAATATCATAGAGTAATGGATACTTCTGATCCATTAATATCATCAGTAAGTCTTAAAAGGCGCATTCGCAAGCATAAGCAACTTGCTCTCCGATTGGAAGTGCTTAAATTGTTAGCATGTGAGCATGAGCCAGCAGACGAATCTGTTGATGATGCTGAATGAATTTTATTTTTTGGTTGGAAGTTTGGCCACGTTAACTTTTCTTACATAAAGATAAGTGTATGTATAATACAAGAAAAAAATTGCATGGAATTATCTTGCGTGGTTTTTGAGTTATTAATTTATTAAATATTAATTTTTTCCTTGAAACGACCCATAGTGTAATGGTGGCGCATTTGAAATGCCAACCCCATAGTTGTTCGCAAGTATAGTCACAATCGTTTTTGGCTTTTGGAAAAAAATTCATCATTTGCATTATTGCTGGTTCTTAATGGAACAGGTTGGGTTGTACGACTTTTCTCAAAGTTCCTGCTTCTTAGGGTTTCAATCGTATTTGGCTCTGGCGAAAGTCTTGCAATTTTGCACGATTTCGGTAGCTAGCTTTGTCATCATTGGAAAATAGTACCTGTTTAATGTTTTCTTGCGCTGACCGGTGTGCCCTATTATGCTCGGTTGTGAGGAAATTCCGTCTTTCAAATCCCAAATATGTCCACGAAACGGTTTTTACAGTGCCAGAATTTTGTGACTGGGTATCTCCGAACTAACACATCTTGTACTATTGCAAGCGTATGCAAATCACAGTGTAAAGCATTTTCGCATCTAGGTGAGATTACGTCCTCGAGTTCATCTAACTAGGATTCGGCAGAAGTATAACCGATCAAGTAATGTTTCTTGTTCCCAAACAGAATGAAACTGCGTTTTAAGGGTGAACACGCCTCTTCCAGGACTATCTGGTTCTGGAAACAATTAAAGGGTTTGTCTGTCGTTTCAATGGTGTAAGTCAGGGAAGCCTCTCTGTGATTATCTACAGCGTTAAGCTGTTGTCTTGATAAGGCATCTGCCAAAAGATTATTCTTGCCAGGTTTATAAAAAAGGCGCGCATTGGACCCATTAATGCGTGCGTTCCACCTTTTGATTTTGACATTTGGGTTTGACTCCGAAACTGCGAACGTCGAAGATGGTCGGTAAATATATATTCACCTCATACAAATAGTGCCTTAGTTTGGCTAGTGCCCAGATAATGGGCAATAACTCTCGCTCATTTGTTGCATAGTTAACTTCACAATCTTTCAATGTTTTGGAAATCATAGTGATGGGGCGGCCATTTTGAGACAAGACAGCACCTATCCCATGAGCTCCCGTCAGATCGAACGGCTTCTTAAAATCAGGATAGCTGAGCATAACATCTTGAGAAATTAGAATAATTTCTGAAACGCTTGCCGTCGCGCTTCAGAGAACTTGACTTTTACGTTCCTAGGTCTGTGATTACTAACTGTTCCCATCTCGCCCTTCGGTATGTTGGTAATTGGTCTTGCTATTGCAGCGGAGTCCCTAATAAAGCATCTAGTAGTTCGCTAAGCCTAGAAATGACCTGAACTGGAACAGCGTTTAAGGTTCTGGAAAGTGCTTAATTGCTCTTACTTTCTCTCTGTCTGTAGTAGCATCCATTATTGGTGACTATGAAGCCTAAAAAGTTTACGCTTTATTTAAAAAAGCGCGATTTCTCAATTGAGACTCTCATATTAGCTTCTCATAAGCTCGATAGGACCCAGTCCACATGTTTAATATGTGATTCCTCATCTGTGGAGAAGATGATCACGTCATCAAGATAGACGTAGCAAAATTTGCCAGTAGTATATTCTCGTAGTATGTTATCGACGGCTCTTTGAAAAATGCTCGCTGCATTTTCAAGCCAAATGGTATTCTTTTGAATTCGTATTTGCCGCCGTTTACCGAAAAAGAAGTCTTTTCTCTATCGCGTTCCGCTAGAATGATCTGGTGATATAGCTAACACCTGGATCCTGGCGGATGCTTCTGCATAATCTACGCTAGTGAAATTGACATTGGCACAAGTGTGGTAGGTGATTTGCTCAACTTCTGTACCCCACTTCAGTTGATCAGTGGCCAAGCATAGTGATCCTCCTACCTGTTGTAAAAGGTCAAAACCTATGATGCCATCAAATGTTAAAAAGTCTGGTAAAATAAAAAACGTTGCCTTTATGTTAAAGATTGATATGAAGCATTTATTTGTAATTTTAGTTGCCCCTTGGATTGAGTGGATTATGAAATCCACAGGGCAAACGCCTTTCAATCCTTCGCATGGTCGGATGAAATTTTTTGACGCGCCCGTGTTAATGAGAAATTTCAAGTCCCTGCTACTCTTCTTCTGATGAGAGAAAGCAGGGATTTGCTTCTAAAAAATGAAGCGCGTCCCAATCAGCATCGTTGTCAATTTCCGATGCTGCATTAGCAGCAGCTATGGCATAGGTTTCTGTCCTTCTGATGAGCCCTGTGCAATGTTATTAAACCTTTGTTACTTTCTCTGACCATTTGTATGGCGAGAGCCGAAGGCTTATCTGGTTGGTAAGACATATTGATTATGTTCCACCGAGCTCAAGCGGCTCGTCACAGCGTACTTGATTATTTATTTCTATTGCCGCATACGTTTGCACTTCTGGTGCTGTAATACGTGCGGCAACTGCTCGGATAATTCGTTACTTTTCTGTACCAAAGTTTGTTACCTTTGTTGATTCACAGCAGCTTGCTCGGCTAAGGCGCCGCTGATGGCTGCCTGTATTACAGTCCCAAGCTGTTCAGCGTCCATGTTTCTGGTTACTGAGGCGGTTACTTTTGGTACGTAAATTTCACCGCTAGACTCTGAGTCGCTGGAACCACGGATTGGCGTTCTGTACTGTGAGAACGAGGGTTTCATGGGCCCCTGCTACAACACTTTTATTTTATTTTACGCAGTTTTGGCGTATTTTGTTACGCCTGTGCGCTTTGGAAAAACTTTTTTTTTTTAAATATTAACGAAAAATCAGTTTGCCAGCTATCTATATGCCAATACCGTTTACACAGCTTACTTTTTATAAATTTTAATAATGTTTAAATTATGAATATTGATTTTTTTTATGGAAGAGGAGCCTGGCCCATTACAGTTTGTGATCGACTTAATGGAGAAGGCAGTGGACATCGAGGAGGAGGACAAAGTATGCATAATACTTTTTGACGAGATGAAAATTAGCTCGGTCTATGAGTATAACTGTGCCGAAGAGACAGTTCAGCATCCAAGCGATTATGTGCAAGTGGTGATGGTGCAGGGACTTCGCAAGTCCTGAAAGCAGCCCATCTACTATGATTTTGACAACCAATAAGCACCGCCACGCTAAACTTGCTTTTAGAAAAGGTATACACGGCGGGATACCATGTGGTGGCCATGGTGTCGGATTTGGGACCAGGAAACTACAGCTTCAAAAATCAGCCGGTACGAATCTTGTTTTTAGCAAATACATATGCATACTAATTTTATTTGTAATATTTAGAAAAACCGTGATTCGAGCACCCAGCGAATGCCTCAATGAGAGTATTCGTCTTCGTTGACGTCCCCACCTAATAGTTGGTGAGAAACCACTTTATAGATTCAGAGCTTCTGGTTGGCGGCAAGATCATTACTGTGCAGACAATCAAGCAAGCAATGAATCACGCGGTTGCATCGGACCTATCCATTATTTTGAAGGTGACCGAATAGCATCTAAATGTGCGATCCTCTCGTCGTCAGAAAGTCAAGCTCGCAACTCAGCTGCTGTCCAACAGCACAGCCTGTGCCAAAAGGCGTTGTTATGTCTTGGGACTAGAGCTGCACAACGCTTGCGAGACAGCAGATTTTGCACAATTGGCGAACGAATATGAGGTGATATATTTAACGTTTAGTTGTCTACCGCATAACAGTATAGCACCACAGCCATTCCTGGTTTTCTCTCAACAACCTATAAGAGCTAGAACCGCAACCAATTGGTAATGTAGGTGCTCCTATATCGTCGTACACTTCGCTTTACCTGTTATTTTTTTTCGTTCACTCCCCCGCAAATCGAAAAAAAAACGATATATAAGGCAGGACAAAAATCTAAAATAAATCACAAAATTACCTAGTCATGTTATCGACCGATTGTGAAAATTTCAGACCGGATAAATAACTTAGGAATTATTTACAGTTCAATTTTCAATATAGACAGCCGGAGGTGCACGTGCTGCGCGCCATACAACGTCGCTGCCGACGCAGCGCCGGCGTTCGCTTCTGACGCTACAGCGAAAACGAGCTGTGACGCGTTAGATGTTTTGTGTGTTATGTATGTGTTTTTGAGTGCATGCATGTGTTTGCAGGTTAACGATGCCCCAGTCAAAGTGTATCTAAAAGTTGGTGGCGCCCAACTTTAATTTGTCCACTTGTTACTATATAAAATGCTGCAAATCGCAGATCACGTAGAATTAGAAACAATAATAAAAAAAATTCTTTTTCAAAATGCGTGTAAAATTTAGAATTTAAAAACTAACTTTTGTTTTTCAATACTTTTTAAAAATATAAACAAAATTAAAAAAAAGTGACTGCATTTTATTTGTAAGGATTTGCTATTCAAAAGTGTTCGCATATCAAAAACACACATGCAGCTCACACGTATACGAAACGAAAAAGAGAGAACAAGCAATACGGCGACCAGCACAAGCTAAGTAACCCAAGAGCGCAGTCCGCTACCTTGTATTTTTGTATTATGTTTCGTGTTAGGCAATAGAGCTGGGAAACTTTCGATGGGACTATCGAGGTATCGAATTTTTACCTTTCTGAGGCACCATCGATAGTTTTTTGTCGCTATCGATGGTGCTGTGAAAAATTATTAATGCTGACATACTTCTATTTTTGCAAAGAAATTCATTGATTGAATAATATTTATGTTAATTTCTTTGTCAAGACAAATAATTCGAACTTTATTCTTTTGTTACAGAGTTGATCTCCCATTAAGTTTCTTATTTTATTTTTTTTATATTTTGTACATTTGAATTTGTTTCTTTTTGTTAGAGAAATGATCTTCCATTAAGTTTCCTATGTTATGTTAAGTAAAAATTCTTTTTACATCACACTGAAGTGATAAGTTTGATCTCTAATATGTTAAGTAATACTTTTATATCATTAAATATATAAAATATTTCTTATAACATTCAAACTTGCTTATATTTTTAGTTTTTAAAGCGTCGTACAAAAGAACGATACGATATCAATAGTATCGAATCTTTGCTCTCAAAACATCGAAAATATCAAATGGGGCCACTATCGATAGTTTCCCAGCTCTAGTAGGCAAGATCCGCAGTGGCAAGTGGGTACATTAGTGATACAAGCTCGACGGAAAACCTCGATGTCGATGTACTTCGATGTTTTCAAAATAGACCATCGATGCATAACTTAACATCGGTATCAAAACAAAAAATTGGAAAACATCGCTAAAAAAACATCGATGTTTGATGCATCGATGAATTTCGTAATAAATTACAAAAAGCTTCATTCTATTATTTTAGTTATGAGTAAAAACTTCAAACAAGCTTCCTTAGTAATTATATATTTTGTTTTTATTTTTTAGGTATATAATAAAATAACTTAAAATTATAACAATATTCATGTTTCCATAGGACTCTTTAATTCTGTGTTATATTCATGCATTCATAGCAGTCTTTCAATTTGTTGGGATCATTGTCTCGTTGGAAATATATGTCGGAGACTGAGCGTCTCCCAAAATAATATCGTTATTTTCCGATGCGGCCATATTAACTTATTTATTCTTGTTTGGTAAAGCGAAACGAATTTCCGCACCTCTTACTCGACCGACTGCACAACAGGAAAGAGGCCGGTTGCACCGTGTCAGTTGCTAAAGCCAACTTCACATTGCTTAGCTGTCATTTACTGACATTCGGTAACCATTCATCCTTTTCCATCACTGACGACGCTACGGAACTACGTTCGATTCCAGCTCCTAAGAACTGGAATCTCACTCTACCAGGGCCTATACATTGAATCCCATATTAACGGTCAAATATTACTCGCGGACTTCAAATACTCCTTATATTACATTCTCCGACATATACATATATTTTAGGAAATATACATATATTTTTAAGTTTGAAACGAACAATATTATAAAATCATATACATACTTTTTAAATTGTTTCATTTAGTAAAGATAGTAGTCTCTAGTAGCGTTAATTTTTTGGAAATGAGTAATTTTTCCTTGCCCATTAATTAATGGGTCATCTGTATTTAAGGCGACTCGTAAAACTTTGCGCGTATGCTGCAATCGAAATTTTTTAATATCTTTAATTTTCGCCTCAGCGCACTGTGGTCAATTTGACCGATTTTGGTGCATAAAATCAAAAAATTCATGACAAAATAAACGTATTTGGTCTACAGATTTTGAAAGTAGATTGTCTAACTACATACAAACCATTAGCTTTATTTAAATGTGTCCATCCCTGAGATTTTACTAGGGCTGCAAAGTTCACTAACCGACCAGCTGTTTATCGCAAAAAAAAAGGCGAGAAACTACACAAAGACTTTATAAATTCCGCATTTTGTACTACGCGCTCCAATTTTTACAGAATCAAATGGAAAATATTGCTTATGGCATGTAAAATTTAAATTATTAAACCAAATTTGTTATTAGTGTTACTTGTTTTTTCTGTGCATTTTTTATTTTTTGATGTCTTAAATTAGTTAATTTGTGTCAAAAGTGTATGTGTATTCTGGAGTATAACTAATTTTCTGTCACCATCTGAGATTGCAGAAGTATTAATGTACATTTAATCTTTATAACGTAATTAAAACCTTTTGCTCGTTTTTGCTCCTTTTCCTATCGTTGTCGATTAAAGACAAGGTCGAGTTCAGTCACAATACACTTTTCGAGGTTTGGCAACAAAAACAAACACGCGTACATTTTTGAGTACATTGAGTACATTTTTTGCAAAAAAATCAGCCACTTTTGAAAAGTTCTCTGACTCGGATCAGAGAGCGGCAATAGTGCACTCACTCTTGGAAAAAGAAAAAAATTCCGATATATAGGTATTAGTCAAAAGTTAGCGAAATATAACAGAAATATAACTCGCTTTAAAGAAAATAAGGCTGACTGGTTCAATTCCAACATGCGTATTGAATTCAGCATGAAAAGCTCACCTTTATCTCAAAACCTTAAACGAGGAAGACCTCAAATGAGTTATGAACTTGGAGGAAAAAGCCTAGAACAAAAATTGGCATCTAGCTGACTGTGAATAATAACACAAGTTTGTTGCTGCATGCAGCCACACTCTCAGCAAAGAAAGCAAATCAAACAGATACCGTTTGTGTTCTAAAGAATTCTGTGTTGTCCAGAGAATGGAGCTAAAGAGGCAAAACGAAAATTATTTGTAGCAGAGCCAGTACCCCTAACTCCAAACAAAGCCTTGGCATTTATTCTCGAAAATGCTTTGAGTAAATCTCAATATAAAAATATACGAGACATGAACATTACTCACTTGTCTGATATATATCCGCCATACGACAAGGTGGTAAAAGCGAAGCTGGTACAATTCATGTCAATTTATAACATTAAAAACAAAACAAAAAAACTAAAAACTATATTGAATGTACTTATTTTAATATCCATGCTTACATGGATTTTATTCAAATTCATTGATTTGGGGGCGGTAGGTGTGGGCGTGGTTAGATTGAATTCAAATTTTGTCTATAGTTTTGTGGTCAGCTTATTATCAAGCGTGTCAAGTTACAGCTCTCCACGATCATTCTATGATTTTATGCACCAAAAGCGGTCAATCCGGCCACAGTGCAGCGGCTACTTTAGAAAGCTCTCCAACTGATAATAAGGAATGTTTTATAATATAAGAAGTACATCTTTATGAACTGATGGGGAGAGATAAAACCTGGATAGTTGTCAATAAGCTGCTTAGCGGTTTCAAGAGCATAGTCGCCAAATTTTGCTGAATTTATCTTGTATCCCGAAGATTGCGCTTGCAATAAAGGTACGATTGAATTAATAAATTCTTATCAATTCCCGTTATGTCGGCAGATATTTCAGGATTACTGAAGAATTTTCTGGCTGTGTTGCCGTCATTCGATGTACCACATTCTCCAGTTCTTGGTTGATCTACTATTAGCCCCATTTTTGCCCTGAATTCATTTTTGTGGTAGGCAAGCTGCGCAGTACCATATACATATATATATACATAGGGTTCAGCGAACTACGCAACAACATGCACATACATATGTATGTACATTGTGGAATGCGAGCTAACATAAGTTGCGCAGTTTACTAGCTGCATTCTTATTCTAAATGCGTAATTGTTGAATATAAAAAGAGAGGATGCGAAGCAGGACAGTCAGTTCTAGTGCTGCAAAAAAATCGATTCTCAGCGCATCGATTTTTTTCGATGTTTAAAAATATAAAATCGATTAAATCGATTAAATCGAAAAAAGGTATTTATTTTTTTAAAAAATAAATATGAGATCAATTCACGGCAATCATTTCAAAACATAATAAAAAAGGTATTCTAAATGTGTAAAATCCATTGATTTTTGCCGGCAAATATTAATTTATCCACCGTTTTTGGTTTAAGAGCTGCGCGTCTGTCCGAAACGATTGAGCCAGCTCTGCTGAAAACGCGCTCCGACTCAGTAGAGCATGCTGGAATGCACAGATAGCGCAAAGCACAACCCTTTATGGACTCCATTTCAGCTGCGTGAATCTGACAATAATAGAAATGTAATTAAGATCTTATTAATGCAATAAGATATAAGAAATTAACAAACCTTCCAATAGTCCAAGGGACTTATATTTGGAGAAACGTGTGGCTTCTCCAAATATTGCCGGAGAGCAATTATTGCATCAGATTTTGACGTTTTTACTTTTTTGGCTAGTTTCGCCTTCATAAACGAAAAGAAAGCAGTCTCTTCTTCGGAATCGTGTGTTGGCGAATCGTTTGTTGAATCGGAAACCGTATTCAAATTTTTGCATAGTGTGGATATTTCATTCTGCAACAATTCCACAGCTGAATCAGCAGAGCTGCAGCTCCGAAAACCTTCCTTTTTGAATCTAGAATCCAAAATTGTGGAGATTTTAGCTACTGTTCTTTGCTCGTAAGGAAACAGGCGTAAATTGATTTGCTCCAGTAAATAATTACAGGTGTCAATACCATCCGAAGTTTTCAATTGTTTCTGTACATCACTTAGGCGATGGTGGAGGTCAGCAGATAGAGGAATTATTAACGAAATTGTTGCAGAACTGCTCGCGGAAGCCCTATTTGTGGCAGCATCAAACGGCTCAAATAGTAGCTCAAGATCGTACAGAACTGATACCTCGTCTGCTGTTAGCGGTGAAGGTGCCTTTTTTGTGTCTAGGAGAACACGAGAAACAGCGTCCTTAATCTTAAGAACCCTGCTCACCATTTTGAAGCAGCTGTTCCATCGCGTCGGCACCTCCTGTGTCAATCCATATGCGGTATCAGCCCCTTGAGCAGATTTTAGCTTTGAATATGCAATGCTGCTGCTTTTGAAGAACGAAACAATCCGCTTACATTTTGATATTGCCGGTTTTATGTTTTCCAGTAGTAGAGTGTCCTGCATTATCAGATTCAACGTGTGTGCAAAACATGGCATATGTCGCTTCTGCAATAAGGTGCAGGCCTTTATCATAGACGCTGCATTGTCCGTCACAATGGCCGATATTTTGCTTGCGACACCCCACTCGGAGAAAACAGACAAAATGGAGCTGGCGATATTCTCACTCGTCTGATCTGTGTCCCTTAGAAGTTTATTGGTTGACAAAACAGCACTTCTGAGCAAAAAATCATCTTGCAAAAAATGACACGTGACTGTCAAGTAGTGATCGTTTGCTCTTGACGGCCAGCCATCTGTTGTCACCGCACAGTGCTTCACTTTGTTAAGAATGTCTTTGAGTTCATACGCCATGTCATCATACATATTTGCCAACATTACATTGCTTAACTTAGTCCTGCTCGGTAACTTATATAATGGGTCCAAGCAGTGCACGAAATAACGAAAGCCGGCGTCATCGACAATTCGAAATGGCTGCAAGTCAAGTGCGATCATTCTAATCAGAGCGTTATCTAGCGCATTTTTTCGTGACGATCCTTTTTCATATTGTTTTGCTCGTGCTGTATCGTAAAATGATTCCAATGTCCTTACTGCTTTTGGAACGCTTAGCAAAGTGGGGTGCGCTCGCTTCAGGTGATTAAATAAGTTTGTGGTATTGCCACAGGTTTTGTAAACTTGACCACATGATGCGCATTGTGCGGATCCACCTTGCTAACGCTTAAAATGTTCCCAAACATTGGATCTACCACATTTCCTTTTCGGAGCATTTTGGTCCGCAGAGTCTTCTTCTATATCCGTATTCTTATGTATTCCTAACAAATTATAATAAAAATAAATATTATTTGTAAGATGTCGTAAATCGATTCAAAGCAATACGCAGTTATCATGTGTTTGCATGCACATACACACACATATACATATGTATATGAAATGCACATTTAAGAAATTACCTCTGATTTGCAAAAATTTGTCCATTTGATTCCGATTCTTCGATCCACCAACACACGGATTCTAATAAAATGAAAATCAGTTATTTAGTATAATAATACACTCAAAAAATCATTTTTAATTTACTTACCCTTATTCGAACGCCAAACCACACGCGCCGCCTTAGTAGTAGTGATGGAATATTCCTTAGAAATGGCTGGCGATGCATCGATTCTCTCAAAACAGAATCGATGTTTTCCCGCAACAAAAAGAATCGATTACATCGATGTTGGCATCGATTTTTTTGCAGCTCTAGTCAGTTCAGTTTCGGCGTTCGGTTAATAAACAGTGAAAAGTGAAGTTTGTGTACTCATATATAAACATACATATGTATATTAAGCCTCCGACATTTTGAATAAATTTTTTTCTCAATGAAACCTTATCTTTATGTTTGGTCCAATCTCTACGATAAATGAAGAAAGTACTCATCAAATCAAATATACACAGCCCAAACTCAAATCGCTCCTCATGAACTTCTTTTTTTAAACACACTTCTAGGTTGTTCATTTCTGTAGGCTTTGCATTACTTATGTAGCATTTTGTTGATGTTGTTTCATCAACCATGGTAAGGTGCAAAGAGTGATCGACTTTAATTTTTCGATTTTGCATTTTAATTATGCTACAATTAAAGTTATCAATCTTGCATTCGAAATACGCTTCTTCACCGGGGCAAAGCTAAGTCGTCTCCTTTTTAAATTGGAACCTGCAATATCGTATTGATTACGGCCTTGGATCTCCTTGAGATTCGCTGACAATAACATTATCCGGATAGCTTTTTCTCTTGGCACACAAAACTAGATCATAGCTGGGCAACAATTGAAATGATATTTTTGCGGTAATAAATAAATGTACGTATCAATAAATATTGGTGTTTGATTAACTGACATTCCATGAAAAGAACTAAAACTTCTTCAATTTTTATTTCGAAAATTGGTTTATTCCCTTGGAAATCTGACATCCTCAAAAGATATGCAGCAGACTCATCCCGAATGGCAACTTCTGCTATGCGTCGGCGTTTCATCCTGTTTGAAACCTGAGTGAAATCCTTTTTTGGACGTCCACGATGTAAATTATAAGCTTTTGGTGGTAAACATTGGCATTTTAAAATAATAATTTCCTTGCAATCAAAATATTTTTTTCAAAAATGTTGCTTGTTTCCGCTTAACGTTTTGCCAAAATGATGCAAGCTTCTTACAAATATAGCTTATTTGTTTTTGCAATATTTCCGAATCAGGCTCATATCAATTATTTCTTATGTCCTTAATTAAGATATCCAGCACATTTTTAGTTCATTGGGCAAGTGTACCGCATTCTTTAATCCAAATGTTAAAAATATGCTTTCGGGAATACTGGTATTGACTATAGGTAGCTGGGAAAAGAATTAATTCATAAAACGAAAAATAATCTTAAAAACAAAATAACAAACGAAAACACAAGAAACTAAAATTGCAACAACAACATAACAGACAGAACAGAACAGAACAGCTACTGGATCAGTAGCAGGCTTCTGCTTCTTCTTGGAGAGGAAACTTCTCATTATCCAGTAAAATTAATCCTCATGAAATCAAATTCGCAAGTTCTTCGTTCTTAAAATTCAGTGTCATTGGAGGGCTTCGTCATTTTCTTTTGCCAAATCTATTAAATAATAGTATGACGCATGAGATTGAAGTTCTGGATGGCGAAATTCGCGCAGTTTTGTTTCCCTTCTAACTCTTAATATGAGTATGAGGAGTCAATTTCCCCTTTGAGTAATTTAATCATAAACATGACGCCAAACATAATCCGGCGGTTAGCTAACGATGGGAGATTAATTAAAAGTAGACGATTAGTATAAGATGGTAGATCAACTCCTGAACCAAGCATAGAATGTGGTAGTTGACTATATGAGGAGAGTGTCTATGGAAGGACATTACTTTACATTTAGAACAGTTAAGTTTTAATAAGTTGTATTTACACCAATTGACAAAGCGGTCAAGATCTGTCGGCAATAAAGTACTACCTGACATGTCTCTAAGCGATAGGCATAACATCATCAGCATACATCAGAACGTTTGAATTCACAATGACTGAGGGCAGATCATTGATAAATAGATTAAAAAGCAAAGGTACAAGGTGAATACTCTGAGGAACTCCAGACGTCACAGACACTGGCTTGGAAACCGCTGACTTGAAAACTACCTTCTGAATGTTGTTAGTTAAGTAATTAGGTACTCACTTCATAAAATTCTTTGGAAATCCAATCATAGTTAATTTATTTATTAGAAGGCACTGATTAACGGAATCGAACATTTTACTAAAGACAGTATAAATAACGTTAGTCTGAAAAGCTTTAACCACCCTTGAAGAAAACTTAAGTAAATTGGTGATGGTAGACGTTTGTGTAACAAAGCCGTGCTGATAAGGTGATATAATTGAACTACAGAAATGCTTAAGTTGAGATGTAATAATTTTTTCAAAGAGTTTAAGTGTAGCAGAAAATTTTGAAAAACCTCTGTAGATGCTTACGTTTTTTTAGGGCCATTCTTATGTAACGGAATAATGAATGATTCCTTCCAGACTGAAGGCAATGAGCAACAGTTAACGGACAATGCAAAAAGTCTATGTATGTAATATCTAAGTATGCCATCTGGTCCTGGAGTGAACACAGGTTTCGATAAATTTAGTTCAAGCAATATCGATTCCTCGGTAATCACAGGCTCTGGAATAAAATTAGATTTTTGTACGTTATATATATATATATATATGCAGTACTTTATTGCAGACCGATCTTGATTGCTTTTTTAATTGGTGCAAAAATAATTTATTAAAACTTAATTGCTCTAAATGTAAAGTTATGTCATTCCATAGACACTCGCCTCACATCGTCAACTACTACATGGATCAATTGCCTCTCAACAGATTATCGGAGGTTAATGACCTGGGTATTCTCCTTGATAGTAAGCTGAAGTTTGACAAACATGTTTCCTTAACTGTCAGTAAGGCAATTCAAGTTCTCGGCTTTATCAAACGATGGGCTAAAGAATTTGATGACCCTTACACAACTAAACTACTTTATATATCTCTTGTTCGACCGATTCTGGAATATGGATCTTGTATTTGGTCTCAACAATACTCGAACCACCAGATTAGTATTGAATCTGTTCAAAAAAAATTTGTATTATTTGCTTTCCGTGGCTTTAACTGGGTTCCAGGTGTTGATCTACCATCTTACTCTAGTAGATTACTTTTAATTAATCTTCCATCTTTAACTAATCGACGAATCATGCTTGGCGTCATGTTCATGATTAAATTAATTAATGGGGAAATTGATTCTTCATATTTGTTGGGTCAACTTAATTTCTCGGTTTCTGTTAGGTATACTCGAAATTTTGTTCCCTTAACTCTTAACTTTTGCACAACTAACTATTTACTGCATGAGCCTCTTCGAGTTCTCTGTGCTGATTATAATAAACTTTATTCTGTTATCAACACAGAGACTTCAGAGTTTATTACTAAGCGGTGTATATTAACTTACTTAAATATTAACAATTAACTTTAATCCAGATATAATTGGGTTTCCCCAATCCTTGCAACAAATGTTGTTTAATGTTAAACACTCCCAATATTTAAGGTTTTAAAAATAAAGATATAATTATAATTACCTTTAAATTAAATTTTACATATTTTGTATAAAAATACTATAATGTAATTTTTTCTTTTGCTGTCGACTGCTCTTAGTTGACATTAAATAAATAAATATATATATATATATGTACAATTTGTCATAAGTGTTTTCGCCTGCAAAAAAATGTTCATATTTTTACTTTAGCCTACATTAAATAGTCATTAGAGTGTGTTTTTTACTATTTTTTTTGTAATTTATAGTATTTATACATTTTTTTTTAAACAATATATAAAAAAGCAAAATCAAATTTAATCCAAAATAAAAAAGAGTTTATAACAAAAATAAGATAATGTCTACAAAAAATCCAACTGTCATATAAGTGTTTTCGTTTCAATGAACTTAATGATTACTTAATACTAAACGCTTAATTTGAATAACTTAATATTTAGTATGGTAGCCTTTTGCCCTTTACACAACAGCTCTTAAGCCTTGCTGGCATTGAATTTATTAGGTTTTTCTTACGTATAGTCAAGCGGGAATTCGTCTCCTACTCTTCAGTAATATACTGTTTTAGCAGTGGGCGTGATGTTGGCCGCCTTTTTTCCACCTGTTTCTTCAAATACGCCCACACGTGCTCTATGGGGTTCAAGTCTGGGCTCTGGACTTTTCCACAGTTATATAAGAGCCACAAGCGAACATTGTGAGCTTCATGCTTTGGGTCGTTGTCTTGATAGAATTTAAAACGACGATCAATCCCAAACTTTTGGACGCTATTTATCAAATTGTTCTTTAATATGTCTAAATATTGTACCGCATCGATTGTGTTTTCAACAGACTCGCAAGAAGTGGTCCCTTTTTGCAAAACGTCCCAAAAAGAACTGTTGCAGACACAATTGAAAACGGGATCAAAGACATTTCAACCCTGTTTTTACTCAGCGTGCTCTTTTCTCAATCAGTGAGAGTTTCTTGTCGCTCTCAGAGAGCGGCTCTCTATATGTACGCGCTCACTCGAGACACTTTAAATCGGTGAGAGTCAGAGAACGGCAATTGTGGCACTTTTTAAGCACAGTGTGGCACACACAAAAATCAAGTGTGAGACCATACGCGCACAATGACAACTCGGGAAAAAATACGCACACGGACACAACAAAAAATTGCTTTGCGGCGCACAATCAGCAGCACAAACACCCCAGAGAGATCCGAGAAAAGGTCCGTTGGTTTTTACCCACAACGAAAGCAAGCGCAAAGGAAATGTGCGCGAGGTCGATCGGCTGACATATAAGCATAAGCGAGAAAAAATATATCGCTTGCTATCTCGCTCTGTCTGCACTTGGCAGCGACGCGACGCGACAGCAAGGTAAGCGAAACAGAAGCACCCAGAAATATTTGACCCTTTTCTGTGTTTTGCCTTCGGGAAAGAATTGCCTGCGCACAAAATGCTGCTGAAATCATTTTTTTCTACGCACAAGAAATTGCATTGTGGTCTGATCCACAATTTCGCTTGTGTGTGGTGCGTGCACTCTTGCCGTTCTCTGGTGAGAGTGTCTTTTCAGTATGTATGTGTATTCCTATCTCTCTCACCCTTTCACGCTTTGCCTATGATGAAATAAAGCAACAACAAAGCACTAATGAAACAACAACAAAAAAGACACTTTGTGCTTGAACGCAAATCGTTTTGCTCAGTTGCCGAGGCTCAGTTAAGGAGCGCCGAGCAAAAATATCCCATTCAAACTGTTGTCGCAAGAGCGCTTCGTGTGTTCTCTCACCGATCAGCATAAAACAGAAAACACGAGAGAAACAAGTTAGAAGTGTTCTGTTCAGAGAGTGAGCGAGTCTGTACAATATTTTCCTGTTATTTCAGTGAGCAGACAGCTTGTGAAATTTTGGTTGAGCATATTTTGGGAGCTCTGGTTTTTTAACGAACACCAAATCCCCCACTCCTTGGCTCGAAATGCAGCCCCAGACCATAACAGACATCTTGCCAAATTTAACTGTTGGTATGATGTTCTTTTTGTTCAAGGCTCTCAGAGGCCTTCGTCACACTCTATTGGGTCCTTCGTTGTAGTACAACATGATTTTTGTCTCGTCGCAAAAAATCATGTTGTTCCAATAAGTTTGCGGTGCATCCTGATAAGCCGTAGCAAAAGAAAAGCGGCTGACAACAAAGCTTTCTTATGTGACAGTGGATTTTTTTTAGTCTTATCTTATTTTTGTTACAACTTTTTTTATGCAGGCTAAAGTAAAAATTTGTAAATTTTTCTGCATGCGAAAACACTTTTGTAATATATAAATATGCCAACATGTACTCACTTTTGCTCACCATGCACATAACTTTGGTGCATTTTAACTAAATTTATACTTACTCGATGCGTTTAAAGTTGTCTCGATAGAATCCCATATTTTCTCTGTCACCAGTCTATTTGAATAGTTGTTTTTTTTTATCCCACACGGGTGGGTTTTGCATAATTTCACTTATTAACGTTTCGCATTCCATTTCAAACCGCACTAAAATAAGCTAGTCATCTGTTGAACAATTCAAACATGCTTAATCGATCAAACAGAGCGGAGCTGAACTTAAAGCTTATCCGCTCGGCTAAGCTTTCAGTGTGCGCGCTTTCATACAAGCAGTGCGTTTGTTTTTCGGCGCTAATATGCTCGCTTATAAGCTCAGCTGTCAGCTCCCAGTGTGCGCGCGGGCTAAGTTGCTTGGCTAATGCATTTGTGTGGTCTTCGAGGCGTTCTACATATCTGGTTGCCAAATTTTGCAGTACGTCTCTAATCATCGGCACTTTAAAATTTTTTTTTGATGTCCCTGTTGCGGACATTATACGGAACGCCGGAAATTTTCCTCAGGATTTGAGCTTGGGCTACCTGTTTTGGTCGGCGGCTGGCAATACGGCCTTAACGATTTCTTATAGCAACAAAATACAGAACTTTTGATAATTACTTATTTTTATTACAAAACTGAAAAGTGCTTTGCAGAAGCGCTTAAAAAAACTTGGTCTCGCGATGGCCTTTCATTGCCGATTGTCACGATACTCTTCTTTTCTGATACTCTTTGCATACGATACTCGTTACACGATATTGGTTACATTCATCGATCTGATATGATATGAAATCAGCTGATGTGAATTGTGCTTTGTTGGCGGTAACACAACCCTTATTTTGTTTAAGTTAGACTTAGCGTCTATGCCATATATTTGCAGAGCGTATCTCTATATAGGGAAAGAATGGCTTTGAAAATAGTTACCTTGCTATGTAAGGTATTTATGTAAGCTTATTCTGTGGCGAATATTCTTTGCCTTTGTGAATATTCTTTGCCTTCTGCAGAACTGAGTGCTTAATCATAGTCGTGTGGTCTTTAAAATTTAATAGCCTGTCGAGTATGACACCTAAGTATTTGTGCGATGCTTTGTGCACAAGTGTGGAGCCTGACATTGTGATTTCTGGGCATGTTGGTGTCCTGGTTGTGAAAGTAACATTGCGCATTTACTGCTGTTGACTCCTATATTTAATTTCTTTGCCCAGTTTTCGAAGCTGCATACAAATCTTTGAAGAGCTTGTGAAGCTATGTGTATACAAGAATTTCTTGTCAGAATGGCAGTGTTATCAGCAAACGTTGCGATCAGTACGTCGTCTACATCAATCACTGCTATCGCTCTAGCGGTTTGCATATCTGCTGTAAACAACGTGTATAGCGTAGGGCCAAGTACGTTTTCTTGTGGGACGCCTGTACAACAACGACTTTGAAGCTCCTGGCCTGCAAGAAGCTGTAAATCAACTGGAACAATGCTGGAGTCAGCATACTCTTCAGCTTAAAGAGGAGGCCTTCGTGCGACACCCTGTCGAAAGATAAAAATGAAGTTACTAACTTGAAATTTGTTTGTTTTGATAAATTATTAATTACTTTTGGGAATGCTGGTTCTTTTGGTTATATTTTTGTGTTATTGGTATATCACAATTTAAGGTTTAAATGTATGTTCTCGTGGCGAGAGGGTTGTTTGTAGTGTCGTGCTTTCTCGATCGTTCTTCTTGAAGTGTTTGATGATACTGTGTGGTTTTTAGATGGTATTGTGTTACTTTGAAAATGTAAACTTTTTGGCTATCGATATATGTAATCGATAGCTGAGATCTTTTTCGCCACATACTTAAGAAAAATTTGAAAAAAAAAACCGACCACGCCCACCCTTTCCGTCCTGTCTATCCATTTGCTTATTTATGTTACATATATGTATGTACATATAGATGTATATCTGAATTTACATTCAACAAATACATTTTTAAATTAATTTTACTATTTTCCGTTTGCTTAAAACTAAATTATATGTCTACTTCTATATCTAGTTCTATCGAAA